>NC_064848.1:101839089-101954089 GCF_024139225.1 Suncus etruscus
TATCTAAGCTAATTTGTATAGAAGCAGGCAGAAGTTTCTATATTCGATAAAAGCAAAATTCCCTTCTGTTATCTGGAGCAAAATGAGACATATATTCCCATGGCAAGCGTGCTGCCATTGTGGCACATTCTTTTGAACATATTTAGTAGCAGATGTTTCGCTTCTGAATTTAGTAAATGTTCTAAAGATTTGGAATCAAATCTTATGAGTTAAACTTTATCAATTACCTAGCCATTTAAGTGAGATAAATTCTTTTTGGATTATAAAAAAGAATGTTGTTCTCATGTAGTTTCCATTATTGTATGAAGAACAGTTTAAAAAACAATGCCTGTATAAATCAGTGAACTACAGCAAATGTTAAAAGTTGATGTATGCTGTGGAAAAATATGAACCAAGACTGGAGAAATCGAGAGTGCTGAGAGTAGTAGTTTGTGATGTAAAATAGAGGAATTAAGCGGGCTTTCCTGACAATGCAATATTTGAACAAAGACTTGAAAAAAATGAGATAAAGTTGTGCTGTGTGTGTCTGCCTGAAGGAAGAGTATTCCTAGCAGAGGTAAGTGACAATTCCAGATTTTTGATGTGTTCAGAAAACAGTGAAAAGGAAGCAAGAGCAAGAATTTGAGATATGGCCAAAGAGATAACAATAAATCATATCATTCTGGAGGCTATTCTGGAGGCCAGTGGAACAATTTTTTTTAATGTGAGAAAAACAGAAGCAGTGTAAATTTTAAAATGTCTCTGGCTGTATGTTGAGGATGGATTGAAAAAGGCATATGTGGAAGTGAAGAGGAAAAACCAAGGGTAGATATACTGGACTATTGGACCTATGGGGATAGTAATAAAAGTGGGAAGAAGTGAGGCGCTGGGGCAGTGGCGCTAAAAGTAAGGTGTCTGCCTTGCAAGCGCTAGCCTAAAAAGGCATCCCATATGGTCCCCCCCAACCCAGGAGCTATTTCTGAGTGCATAACCAGAAGTAACCCCTGAGTGTCAATGGATGTGGCCCAAAACAAACAAACAAAAATGGGAAGAAGTGGTGGAATTCTCAAAGTATTTTGCATGTATAGCAAACAGAATTTCCTGACATCTCTCACTATAATACTTAAGAGAATGGTGACTTATACGAATTTGAGATTAATGTGTATGATATTTTTGGAAGAAGGCTTTATTATTTTTTCGATTATTAATATATTCACCTTCTCTCTTACAGTGAGTTCTATAATGCAGGTGACTGTTTTCTCCTTTAGATATATATCCCAGTAGTACCTTGGACAGTTACCTTTGTACTTGATTGTCTTGCAATGTCTGTTAAAGAGGTTTTTTTATTTTTTTCTTTTTTTTTGGACAATTTGTGGAAATCACTGTTTTATGTTGGAAAACATCAATGTAATATATTATTGATTATAATTTATTATTAAGGACAGTTACTACTATTTATATTCAGTTTACTATGAAACGTTTGTGACAATTTTAAATTAAAACAATTATATGTTTTTGTATATATATTTTACAGCAACCAAGACAAGAAAAAAATGAAGAAAGTGAAATTGATTGGACCATTAACATTGGTAAGCTGTAAAAATAAGAGAACAAGTCTTCCCTTCATTCAGATCTGGTGTCTCAGTTACATAGGTCCAAGCCATTGCTTTCCAATTATCTACAGGTACTGATAGATTTATTCCGCTATACCTCTGTTGGTTTGGTTGGCTTGTTCAGTTGTATACTCTACCACACACGTTTTCAGAATTGGTGGTAAAAGAGGTATGCACAGGCTGACTAGAAAATACATCTGAGTTAACTGGTGTACAGTAAAATGGTATGTGTTACCATTTAATGGGTAACATTTAGTGTGTGTAGCACCATTAAATGCTAATCAATTCCAGAAAATGCACCCTTGCTTTTGTTCACATGCAAAAAAATTAACTGAGTGTAGTTCACACATATATAAATTGTTAAAATATTAGAGGCCAGAGAGATAACATGGAGGTAAGGCATTTGCCTTGCATGCAGAAGGTCTGTGGTTTGAATCCCGGCATCCCCTATGGTTCCCCAAGCCTGCCAGGAGTGATTTCTGAGAATAGAGCCAGGAGTAAACCCTGAGCGCTGTCAGGTGTGTCCCAAAAAAAAAAAAAAAAAAGATATTAGACTTTTGTAAGAAGTCTAATCAATTTTTCATTTGTAATTTGGCTCAGAGGAAGACTAAAAAAATATTTGCTTTCCTTTGGTAGATGAGCTTAAATCTGTGATAGTCATGTTTTGATAGCAAAGAAGTTAGTGGTAAGTGGCTTGCCAGCGAAAATATTCATTTGATAAGTAAATAATGAAAATGTACAACATCCTCCATTTTAAACATTATTGCAACTTCTCATATTACCACAAAGCCCCCACTCATTCCTTTTTCCTTACTCTTGTTGTTTCATTTAGTATTTTAGTAATCATTATTCTAAACAGTTTTTAAATATTCAATCATTAAAGATAAAGCTGCCTCTAGTGTACAAAGTTAAAAAAAATCTATGCCCTAGGGTAAATAAAATATTGTGTACCTTAAAGTGTAAATATAGAAATACTTCATTTGAATTTAAATTTTTATATTTAGGGGCCAGATAGTTCAGAGTTTACATTACATATCTTGTATGTAATCGATACCATTTCAATTTCCTGGCACTATGTAGTCACTGTTTGTGGCCCTGGTGGCCCTAGGACTATCAAGGTGGCCCAGAAAGTCCTTGGCACTGCAGAGCCCAGCAGCAGTGCAACCTGCTCCTTTGGTCCTTGCACTGGAGTATGAAGGGTGTCCTAAGCCCAATTGGTTTGGAAAACTCTCAGGTCCCCTTTGTACCACTTGGGAGACTCCCTAAACTTTAATATTTAAATTAAATCGAAATATAATAATTATTTGTATTTGTATAAAATTTCTGTCTTACTTACAATAGACTTAGGACAAAACTGTATTAGAAATATTAGAAATGTATTGTTTTATTGAAGATGAATCTAGATTTACTTAGGGTGTGGCTGTGAAGTATATATAACTCTTAGTTATTTGTTTATTTAGTTTTTTTTGGGGGGGGCCATACCAGCAGATGCTTTGAACTTACTCCTGATTCTGGGTTCAGAGATCACTTCTGGTGGGACTTGGGGGAGCATATGGTGTGCTGGGAATTGGCCACAAGCAAGACAAACACCTGCTTGCTATAGAATCTCTTCAGCCCTGATGTTTATGTAACTTTAAATTCCAAGTTTGGAAACAATCTAATTTAATTCCTATGTAAACCTTTAAATTTTCCTTTAGATTCATGTAGTAAAGAGAGAACATTGTACAATGTTCTTGTAAATGTGACTGATTAGTGTGTTCTATCTCCCTTCCCCAAGAATCCCCAAAATGATCCTTTCAAAGCAATTTTAGGAACCTTCCTCATTTGCCCTTGACCTCTTGTTTAGTTTTTAGCTCCCCCTGATTTCTGACACTGTCTCTTTCAACTATCTTGCTTGCCCTGCTTATTCAACAGTGGAATTTGACTCTGCCAAGCTGAAGTTCTGAAACTCTGAGAGCAGTTTACCCAGACACACTCTCCTTCCCATTACATGCTTCTGACCACAGGCTGCCCTGGCATATTGACCTAGTCTGGCTTCAGTCATGCCCTCTAGAAGCCCTTCTTGCCACAACTGACTCACTGCCCTTCCACTGATGACTGTCTCTTGTTTCTGAAAGAAGGTGGTGTGGGAGGTATGAGTAGAAGGGAACAGTTAAAAAAGAAAAGAGATTCAAGAGACAATATATAGAGAAATGGGACAAGTAAGAGAAGGCAAAGAGGAAAATAACAATGAGCAAATATTTGAGGAGTGTATCATTCTATGGGAGAAAGATGAGACATTGAGAGGATTGAAAAAATAATGGGGCTCAGTCTCAAGACACTGATGAGCTGGTTAATTCTTGAACACTGTGTCCATTACTGACAAATGGCCTTTATTCCTACCTCTGAGTAGAGCATTACGTTTAAGATCCTTGGAATTACCCACTTCCTCTGTGATATCTTTATCCATATGTCATACTCTTTCCCTCATTAATTAACTATGCTGCATGTGGTCACCCAGTTTTCAGTTTTTAGGCATTGTGCTGTGTTAGGCCTAAGCATCTCTCTTCCTCTACTGCACCTCAATTCTTACTTCAACTGTTAAGATTATGCCAAATGGAACTGGATTGATAGCACAGCGGGTAGGGTGTTTGCATACAGCCAACCTGGTTTCCATCCCCAGATTCCATATGGTCCCTTGAGCCTGCCAGGAGTAACTTCTAAGCACCACTCGGGATGGCCAAAACAAAACAAAACAAAATAAAAACAACAACAAAAATGTTATACCAGAAGCATCATCTCCCTAAAGGAGAAAATATATATTTCATGTTAGTTATACTTTACTAGCGAATTGCCTTCTAATTTAAGTATCTTAAATTAAGTTCTAAAAATTTCAAGGACCTGCTTCTCCCTCCTTTTCTCCTACTTTTTTAGTTTTCACTCTGAAAGGTTATGAGTATCATTTTAAAGGATATGATGTGTATATGTTGTATACCCCAGTTTTTGTGTTTTTTTGTTTGCTTTTTGTTTGGGGGCCACACCCAGTGTAGCTCAGGGGTTACTCATGGCTCTGCACCCAGAAATTTTCCTGGCAGGCTGGGGGATCAGATGGGATGCTGAGAATTGAACCCGGATCCCCCCAGATCGGTATTGTGCAAAGCAAATGCCCTACTACTGTGCTATCTCTCCAGTCCCACTCCAATTGTTTTTAATTCACTACTCTGGACCTCTGAAAGCGCAAACAATATTTCTTAATGCAACCAAATTTTTTCTAATTATGTTGTAGTAATTTAAATAAAAAGGACACTAATAAGATAGTATTAGATGGATATCCCACAAGCAGAATACAAAATATTAGAATCCAAAAATTAATTTGTCAACGATTTGATCAGAGTTCTTTATCTTCCATAATAAATTTATTTGCAATACTTACAAGAGTACTACCCTTAAATAATCCAAACAACGAATAATTGTGGAGAAAGAGGAATTGAATTATCTTATTAAAATTATTTATTTCTTCTCTTTTCAGTTTCGATATTCTGATTGGCAGGATAAATTATTTATGTCCCTGGGCACTATCATGGCCATAGCTCATGGATCGGGTCTCCCCCTCATGATGATAGTATTTGGAGAAATGACTGACAGATTTGTTAATACTTCAGGAAACTTCTCCTTATCAGGTAAGCATACTTCTACACTAAAGAAATGCATAGAAGCCTTTAGCTTAATCAAGGATTATACTATTCATTGTATTCTTGTTTAATTATTTTGACATCTGGGTGTTTCCAGATAACACAAAAGGAGTTGTCAAATTCTAGAAATTCCTCAGAATTCATCAAAATCTTTGTCAATTGATATAGGCTCTTTGACTTAGTCTAGAATTAGATAAGAAACTGTCCAGAAGATTTGCATCTAGGTAAAGTAAGTCAGTAACTCTGCTGAACGACATGGAAACTATGACTATATATCTTGATAGGGTCCCTTCACCAAGTGAGTTCTACTTAATTGTGCTTAGCTTTATGGATCTGCTTTTGGCTATTCTTTCTCTTTTCTTTCTTTCTTTCTTTTCTTTCTTTCTTTCTTTCTTTCTTTCTTTCTTTCTTTCTTTCTTTCTTTCTTTCTTTCTTTCTTTCTTTCTTTCTTTCTTTCTTTCTTTCTTTCTTTCTTTCTTTCTTTCTTTCTTTCTTTCTTTCTTTCTTTCTTTTTTTTTTTTTGCTAAATTCACACCAAGTTGTTGTGCATAATTATTGGATGAATCTATTTAACTTGAACTTGAGATAACATTTCACTAAGGAGTAAATCGATTCAGCATGAGATTCATGTGATTGGAAGTTTATCCAGGGAAATATAAATACAGAAAAGCCCAAAATACCCATAAATTAATGCCATTATAAGAAAAACAGACTGATCACAGAAAGGCATGATTCACTGTTAAAAAAGTTATTTGGGAAAAAATGAACTATATCATTCTGAAAGTAGCAAAGGTTTTCAATATTCATTGAGAACTGCATGTTTGATTAGCCATATAGGGTTTCTGTGTAATTAAGAGAATGTGATTGCTTGATTTGAGCAATAGAAACTGTTTACAGACAACAATGTTTTAACAGTTTAGCAAAAACATCTTTTGAGTAGTTAAAGGTTCTCCAAAAACACTATTTCAAATACCTTTTTTTTAAATTTTTATTGTGACCAAAGTGCATTACAAATCTTTCACTGCATTGTTTATGGTACATAGTGACAATGAATGAGGGGCATTCCCACCACCAGTGCTGTCCTCCCTCCGCGCCTGTTCCTAGTATGCATCCCATATCTCCCTCCTTTACCCCCCAGAATGCTAGTGCAATTGGTCTCCACTTTACAGCTAGTTGTAGATTGAGCATCTATTCCACTGTCATTGGAGATAAAAAAGGATAAGAAAAAAGGGAGAAAAAAAATTTGGTGACAACTACCAAAAAAAGAAAGAAGAGAGAGAGAAAAAAAGAAAAGAAAAATGGGGAATAAAAGGAAAAAATGGACCCGGCAAATAAAAATAAAAATAAATCTCTAAATAAGTGAAAAAGAAAGAAAAGTGGAAGAAAAAAGAGAGGGAAAATAAAGTAAAAAACTAACAAATCAAAACAAAACAAGAAAAAGTATGGGTGCTGGAATGGTAGGGTTTGGCGTTCCCCCCACTTTTTTTTTTTTTTTTGCATAGGCACAGTAAGCATTGGGGAAGAAAGGGAATTCCCGTGGCCTAAGAGATTCAGGGTTTCTCCATCCTTAAAGCATACCATCATGGGATCAACCCTTGGCTCCATATATACTCATTACCCCATCCCAAAGGCTTTTTTGTGATGCCAGGAAAGTTTCCTCTCGGTTGTGTGTGAGAAAATCAAGCCACTGTAGCTAGTGATCTTGGTATTTGCGCAGTTTATAGGTCCGGTTTATAGGTCAGGGTCTAGGATAGAGTCTCTAGGTTCTAGAGGTTCCTATCCATCGTTGTTGTTGAGTTCAGTCTTCTGTAACACTTGCTCCCTGTTTTCGTTCAGTCCCTAAGCCGAAGCCTAGGATATTATGGATCCAAAGGTTCTGCTCAGTCTCTGTTGTCCAAGTTGGACCTCTGCAATAAGACATCTTGTTGTTGTTGTTGTTGTTCTTGTTCTTGTTCTTGTTTTTTATGTGTCCTGGGCTACAGCCTAGGGTAGGGTTTTCCTTATTAGTTCCAAGGTAGGTTTTGTTCAGTCATGGTTGTCAAAGTCAGTTTTCTGTTGTTGGTGCTCTTATTTTTCACAGTTCAAAGGACGATATCTCTTCTGATTTCCATTTAGTGTTAGGTGATGTGATAGGACAGCCTGGTCTTAGGTCAAGTTTTCCTTTCCTCGTTGTCATATCAAAACTGGCACAAGTTGGTGCCAGAGTAGTGTTATAAATCTCCCAATGGAGCTTAGTTCCTGGTGGTGTTGCCCGGAGCTGTATCATTTATACGTCGGGGATCTGGGGTTTCGGATTGGACTAACACTGTCCAATCTCCTGCGGACTGGTTGTGTCCACATGACACATGTTCAGAATGGGAGGCACCCTTCTGCTATACAAAGTGAGTTCTTATCCCTAGAAGATAAGATCTTGTTTCTGTGTCTATGGTTTCCCCCCTTTTTATTACTGTGCCCATACAAAAACGTATGGTGTCATACTATGTTGCTGGTGCTATTCTGAGTAAGGATGACAGGCTGCACACACAGTCTCTGTCGTCTGGTTTTTGGATCACACCCGCCAGCGCTCAGGGGTTACTCCTGGCTCCATGCTCAGAAATCGCTCCTGGCAGGCTCGGGGAACCATATGGGATGCTGAGATTCGAACCACCGTCCTGCGTGAAAGGCAAACACCTTCCCTCCATGCTATTTCTCAGGCCCCTCAAGTACCATTTTGTATATGTACTGCCTTTTTATTAAAAGAACAATAGTAATCCCTCATTGCATTGCTGTGTACCAGAAATAGGATTGTTTTTCTGCACTGTGGAAATATTACCTACAAAATAGGTGATCGTGTCCTTTGTAATATAAAAGAACACTGAGGTTTTGAAATGAAAATAATTCGACCACATTTACCTAGCTATTATGCTTGAGGATACATCACAGACCCAGGTCTTTCTGCTACTTCAGCCATGCCTTTGTCCCCGTAGATCACATACTCAGTGGAAATCGTGCTTTCACTTAAAAACTGTTGTCTGGGAATAGGCAAGGCACTTGCCTTGCAAGCAGCTGTCTCAGGTCCTATTCTTGGCTCCACATAAAGTCCTCATCAGAAAGCCAGGAGTAAGCCCTGAGCACTAAATGTGACCCCTCAAAAGCTAAAAAAACATAAATAATTAATAGATAAACTGTATTTTATGCATACATTAGAATATTATTGAGCCTTAAAAGGAAAGGAAATTCCAGTATATGCTACAATATGAATATTGAAAATTATGTTAAATAAATAATAAATTATTGCACTTTGGATTATTTGGATTATTGCACTTTGGAGGTATCTACAGTATTCAAATGCATAGAAACAGTAGAATAGTGCTTGCCAGGGATTGGGAGTTGGGGTATGAAAGAGAAGTTATTTAGTGACATAGAATTTTATTTTTTACAAGATAAAAAAATTCTAGACAGTGATTGTAGTTTAATGCTATTATATTAAACACTTCTGAACTATGTAGCTACAAGCTATCTGTTAAAATGATGAACATGGCATATATAATAAAACTTTTTTAAAAATTAGATTAAAATCCATGCCGTGTCTATCACATTTTAACCAATTTTCCTAACTCATTTATTTAAAACTAGTACCATTATAACTTAAAATTTTTTCTCATTTGGAGAAGTATGGTAGCTTGTTTTTTATTTGTTCTAATTATGCAACCAAAGAACTCTGAAGTTGAACATGGCAGATAGGTGCCATATGTTGTGACTAGGACTGAATTCAAGATCTCTGTGGGTAATGGCATAAATAAGTGATTTAGGGACTTGTGATTGTTAGAGTTAGCAGATTGGTTGCAGTAACCTCTGAATTATATGACCCTGGGTTCCCTATAGTGATATTTGCCATTGGTCCTACTGACTATTTCTCAAAGATGATGATTTTTTTTAGTATTTACTATTTTTAAGTTTATAAAAATAATATACTCCTATCATTTTGGAGAAAATTAAATCTGTAAAATATTCATTCTCAATACAGAGGACGCATAATATTTTTAGAGTTGTAGGACTTAAATTAATATGGAGATTTATTAAGAACAGAGTACTTAGCTATACTTAACTGGGTTCTCAAAATTATCTCACAGAGATGATGTCTGTTTAGAGTCTGTTCTTTAAAATTGTTGTCTTCTCGTGGTTAACTAGACACTAGATATGTTGTGAGCCAAATGAGAAGGGAATATTAGAAGAACAAGAGGGGCTGACAATGAGTTATTGTGAAGAGAGTGCATCCTTGTCAACAGAGTAAAGCTACTCCATGACAAGGCCATTCACACACAGTGACTCAGTGATGCTTAAAATATTCTGCATCCAAAGCCTTAGGACCGAGTCATAGAAATAGTTTTTTTGCAAAGCATCAGCAATTGATACCCTTTTCAATTTTTTTTTCAGTTATTTAAAGTCTGTATGGCTATAGTAATCTTGGACACTCTGTAGAGAATTTGATAACCCTGCATATCCTTTCAGTTTCTTGGAAAAGGTACACATTACCCATAAATATAAACTTCCTTGAAAATACCAACTTTTTTTTTCTTTTGCTGAATATTTTTCTGTGATTGAAGAATCTCAGACATCATCTAGGAATAGGACATTTAGTTAGAGACTCAAATGTGATAGTATCTCCTCCATAATGTATTGCTGCATGATTTTTAAAGCATACAGTTCTTAAAGCATCCATTCAGACCCTTCACTCATCAGCCCTATATATTTCTGGGATAAATTACTTAGCCTCTCTCTCTATACTTGCTCTCATCTTTAAAAGATGATCATAGATACTAAAATCAATTGTGATATTTTATGTAAAGTGTTTGGAACATGATAAATAATTAATAAATAGGAGGGAATGTGCTCTGTAAGAACTTTGAAATAAAACAACTATACTGAAATTCTGTTTCTTAATCTATAAAGTGGATGAGGTATATAAGAACTCACGAAATGAGTAAGAAATTTCAAAAATTCTTGTTGTGGAAGGCTTTTGGGGAAGGACTAGAGTGGGTATTCATCATTTGGCCCATTAAAATCAGCTGGAGGTCCTTTCCCTTTCCTTTCCTTTCATTACTGTGATTATTGTAAATGTTGCAGAGACTGAAGGTTGCACACATGTGACTGTCTGTGACGCTCACACATTTAGTTGTGGGATAAGGTTGTAATGCTCGTACACTGTGGTAGTTGAAGGCTATACATTATGATACTTGTATTTTTTGTATACATGTTTATTAGGGGTCTCAGTATTTGTTTTGGTACTCACAAATATTATTTGTAGCGCTCTATGGGTGTTATTGTGTTACTCATACATATGCTTGCCAGGACCCTTTTGGTGCTGGTGTTCATACATTCCTGACTGCAGTGTGGCTGTAAATTGCTTGCAGCACTGAAGACCGAAAACACTAGTCTCTAGATTATGTGACCTCCACCTCCCAGAATTGTGCTGAGCACATGTTGATCACTGTGAATCAAAGTCTTGGCTTTATGTTTCAATGAAGGCCAGTGAGTGTCTTCTGTGTCCTTTTTGTATATACACTCTAGATTAAGCCAGAATTATGCGTTTTTTAATTTATCTTAGGTGGAAGCTGGGAATTTGTACTCTTTCAAATTTCATTTGATTCAAATTGGTTGAGCAAGAAATTAATTCTGGTGCACTGGGGATTGCACTCTATGGGCTGGACAGTGCTCAGCATCAAACTCAAGGTCTCATAATAAAAGACATTTACTTTACCACGAAGCCATATATCCCCCTTGGCCTAATATTTGGCTTTTTTTTTTTTAATTTAGGACACCTGGTCTAGACATTTTCCAGATCTAAACTTTCAGGAAATTTCAGATTTGCAATTCCATGATTCCCCTAGAAACATATCAGTACATGTTTGTTTCACCCATGTTCCTAAGCATCAGAAAGTTTGACTTTCTGGGGGCTCTGGAGCTTCTCGGATTAATATTCAGAACTCTAGTGCATTTTTAGTCTGGTGCTTTGAGAAAAGAATAAGTTGAATTTGGACTTCCCATTGGTTATATTTCTTAGGAAGAAGGACAATCTGAGTTAAAATACCTCGTTAAAAAATTAAAAAGTTGGGGCCGGAACGGTAGCGCAGGGCGTAAGGCATCTGCCTTGCGCGTGCTAGCCAAGGTGGACCGCGGTTTGATCCCCGGTGTCCCATATGGTCCCCCAAACCTGGAGCGATATGTGAGCACATAGCCAGGAGTAAGCCCTAAGCGTCACCGGGTGTGGCTCAAAAACCAAAAAAAAAAAAAAAAAGTTTGTGGTAGATATTGAAGGAGAAGGGAAAAAATTAAGATCTTACCTGTTTTTAATTTCAGAGGGGAAAGCACTTTATACATATATGGAGGTTTCTCTACATCTCTTTTTGGGGGGTGAGGAGGGAGTTTGGGTCACACCCGGCAACTCTCAGGGGTTACTCCTGGCTCTCTGCTCAGAAATCGCTCCTGGCAGGCTCGGGCGGACCATATGGCATACCGGGACTCGAACTACTGTCCTGCATGCAAGGCAAACACCCCACCTCTTCGGCCCCTTCTCTACATCTTTGAACAATAATTTCTACAAATGTCCCAGCTTGAGCATGCTTGCTTACCTCTAGTTCCAAACACAGTTCCAACTTGGCCAAAGTGTGCCTAGAATACCAAATTAAGAATTCAGGAAGGAAATGAGTACACGGAACTGAACTGATAAGAATCATAAAATAGGGTATGAGTCTTAAGGATCAGATAGCTGATAAAGAGATTAATTAGCAGAAAAAAACACTTCACTGTGAACAGTACAAGTTACAACCCTGTGAGAAAAATTATGTCACAATCAAGGTTACATGCTTGGTAAGTGATCCTGACGGGAACTTTAGCTTTAAGTCAAATTCAGTATTATCTTCCTTTAGGAAATGACAAGGACAATACACAAAACTGAGAAGACATGACTTTCATGTTATTTGTATTTATAATATTTATGTTATTTATAAATATTTATAATTTATAATATTATAATATTTATATTATAAAGGAACAAAGACTAGGTTCTAGCGTAGCATTATTGTACTATGAGAAATACCACTGCAGGCACATTTTCTTAATATTGTGCTATTTTATCCTTTTTTTTTTTTTTATCTGTTTGGGGCTATGTCTGCAGTGCTCAGGTTCTATTCCTAACAAGTTATTCAAATTTTCACTCCCAATGGCACCAAAACTCAGGCATCCTCTCATGTGAATGATTTCCATGGTAATTTCTATTTTGTTTGTTGGTTTTGTTTTGTTTTGTTTTGTTTTAAACCACACCCAGCTGTGCTCAGGGCTTATTCATGGCTCTCTGCTCACGTATCATTCCTGGAAGTGCTCAGGAGACCATTAGCCATTGAACCTGGGTTGGCTTAGTATAAGACAAGTACATGCCTGCTGTACTATCTCTCTAGCCTCTCTCTTTAAAAAAAAAAATTCGGAACGCTTCACGAATTTGAGTGTCATCCTTGCGCAGGGGCCATGCTAATCTTCTCTGTGTTGTTCCAATTTTAGTATATGTGCTGCCGAAGTGAGCACTCTAGTCTTATTTTTATATTTTTTAAACTTTGGTTTGCTTTTTTTTTTTTAAAGATGAAGATTAATCATCAAATGACTCAATCATGATAGTACAAATAGTACAAGATTAGGAGCAATATAGTATAGTGTCAAAAGTCTTAGCTCATTTGCTAACTCTGTGATTTTGGGCAATTCACTTTATCTCCCTGTTTTGTTTTTAATAATATCTTTATTTAATTACCATGATTGCGAACATGTTTGTAGTTGAGTTTAAGTCATAAAAAATAACATCCTCCGTCACCAGTGCAACCTTTCCACCACCAATGCCCTCATTTCCTTCCTGCCCCACCTCCCTGTCTTAATTTCTTCATATATAATATAGGCAGGGATTTAGATAATAGTCTACCACACATTTATTGTGAAAGTTAAATGAATCAATACATGTAAAGTGTTTAAAACAGTATCTGTTTCATAACAAATGCTCATTAAGTGCTAAATAAATCTTCCTTTGTTCTTTTTTATGTTAAAGGGAAATATATAAGAGAAAACTTACATACATTAAAATAAAATTCACAGTAGCGAATATTTTTGAAGGGCCTTGAGTCTATAAGGGGTTGAGGGGAAGTATCCCTTAAAACCTGTGCTTCCTATTGGGGCCATTTCTTTTTGTTTTGTCTGATTGCTGAATGCTCTGCTTTAGGAACTGTTTTGATAAAGGTCCAAGACCTCTGGATTAGGAACCTACCTGGTCTTAGGGCTCATCTTTTCCAGGTAGGCCTTACAGACCTGATGCTAAACCTTTGGGCTCCCTACCTGAGTAATGTAGCAAAAGTGATCCTGAAAGCGGGAAAAAAAGAAAATGAGAGGTTTTAAAACCTGACAACAGTGCCTGTTAACAGTTCGACCTTTTGAATGTCTAATTTTGTTTTGTTTTGTTTTGTTTTTATTTAGTGAATTTTTCATTGTCAATGTTAAAACCAGGCAGAATTCTGGAAGAAGAAATGACTAGGTAATTGGCTCACATATGTATATATAATTATGGTTTACTTGAAAAATTACTTAAAATAAACTTGCAGAATTATAGAATTATACAGAATACCTGAATATTCTTTATCCAGGTTCATCTATTTTTATCATTTATCCCCTTGATCCAATTTGAAGTAAGTTGCATATATCTTGCTCCTTTACTCATAAATCCTTCATTGTAGTTTCTAAATATAAGGATACAGGCATACCTGGTTTTATTGTACACCCCTTTATTGTATTTTCCCCATAGTATATCTTTGTCCACCAGCAAAAAATAAAAAATAAAAACATAAAACCAACAAACTTACTAAAGGCTCATGAGAATATTTTTCGGTATTGAAGTGTTTTTTTAAAAATACACTTTTCTTTCTTTCTCTCTCTCTCTCTTTTGGGGGGGGCACATCTAGTGTTTCTCAGGGTTTTTACCTGTTAGGACTTAGGGACATATGTTGTACCAGGGAGTAAATACTAGTTGCTGTGTACAAAGCAAGTTTGCCTTACTGGCTGTAATATATATCTGGCCCCAGTATGTACTTTTTTAGCCATAGTGCTCCAATGTGAGTAGAGAATATGCAATACCGGGGATTAAACCCAGATCTCATGCATACACAGCACTTTGAGCCCTTGTAAACATAATTTTTATATGTTTTGATGAGCTTTGTTGATATTTACTTCAATATTATGGTCTATAATCAAAACTTCAGCCTCCCAAGGTGTGCCTGTATGCTTCTCAACCACACAGTACATCTATTGGCTTTGGTTAATTTAATGCTGATATAAAACTTTTATATAATCTACTCTGAAGTCAAATTTTTTCAGTTGATTGATTAGTTTCATTTATGGCATTTCTTCCCCCTCTTTCAGCCTTTTGGTAGAGATCTCAAAAGACTGTAACTTGATGTCTGTATGTTTAGATAGCAACTAATAATACTGACTTAAATATAACTGTATGTTATAGGATATCTGAAAATGTTGAAACCACTTATTATTTTCAAAAATACTAACTTCCTTCAAATACATTTAAAAGCCTTTACTCCAAATAAGTTTGAACTGATAATGTTTAAGCATACTATTTATATTTTTAAATCCTGCCAAGTTGGAAAGTTTTTTTTCTTGGTTCTTTGAACAATATAGGAAAGGTTATACTATTTTAATATTCTTAGTCTATTTATTCTTGTATTTATAATATGTGACTCTTGGTGAACATGTAGATTAATATATGCAAATATAGAATATCAATTAAAAAGAGTCAAATTGCATCTACATACTTTCATATCAGTTTTAAAATATCAATATTTTTTAGAGTTAGCTATGAAAGTGTTTTCTTTGGTTAATACTCCAAAAATAGATTTTTTGTTGGCCTCTTAAAATTTCAGAAAATAGTGAATAAATAAATGAGTGTCATAATCAAACAATAAACATATTGATTCCAAATTCTAAAGATTTATTCTGAAAGTGTTGAACGAAAGAAAATAATGAAAGCATCTTGCTAATTATTTTCCAGATATGCATATTATTACTCAGGATTAGGTGCTGGCGTTCTCATTGCTGCCTATATACAAGTTTCATTTTGGACTTTGGCAGCTGGCCGACAAATTAAGAAAATCAGGCAACAGTTTTTCCATGCTATTCTACGACAGGAAATAGGCTGGTTTGACATCAAAGACACCGCAGAGCTCAATACAAGGCTAACAGAGTAAGTGTATTGTTAATGCCACGCTTTCATAAAGAAGTGAACTAATGCAGATGTGTCAAGGGAAATTCTTAAGTAAAAGAAGTACTAAATTAAGCATTTGATATGTTTTAAGCATAGATATCTGATAGCCATTATTAGTATTTATAACTTAGCCTACAGTGTATCTTACCTAAGATTTGTGTGTTAGGTTATGAGTATAATGTGGGGAACCTCTCCAGTGGTGTCCAGGACTCAGAAGTTACTTCTAATGATAGTTAGTGCTGCCCTGAGACTTAGGCACATGGCTGAGTAGTGGTGGGGATCACCATCCTATCTCCCCAACCTAACATTTGTCAAGGGCTTCAGAGCTCCACGCTGTGAAGTGAACCTGGGGCCTTTGTATGCAAGTAATTTGGGGTTATCTTCTGGGCCCTCTGAGTTTTACTGTTTAACTTTCAATGAGCTCCCCAAGAATCTGACTGATATTATCTTCTCAACTACGATGACTAAATGAAATAATACATGACTGTATTAATGCACAAAGAGATTCACCTTGATAATTGTTTATTCATCTCAACAAATACATGAGAGTCTATTATATGCCAAATACTAGATGTTTGTGATGCAAGTGAACATGATGAGGATTTGTCCTTTAGTTACTTATTTTCCAGCAGGGGGAGATAGATGATAAACCTTATCTGACTGGAGTCCCTGGCTAAAAGTGTAGTGAGCAAATGAAGTTATTATTTTTTTTGAAGTTATTTTTTGTTGTTTTTTAAAAAAAGACTACTAGGAAAAATTAAGTCATGAACTTTGCTAATACATAGATGAATATGGAGGGTATTATACTGAGTGAATTGAGTCACAGAGGACGGGGATAGACATAGAATGATCACCCTCATTTGTGGGATATGAAAAGAAGAGATAGTATGGTAACAATATGCAGACAATAGGGCTGTAGGCCAGCCCATGGTAGGAAGCTTGCCACAAATAGTGGAGCAGTGCAGTTAGGGAAAGAAGGGACCACTATACAATGATAGTTGGAAATGATCACTCTGGACAAAAATTGGGTGCTGAAAGAAAATAAGTGACAGGCATGATATTTTTTTAGTAACACTATTGCAAACCACAGGTCTAAAAGGGAAAAAGGAAGAAAGAAAGAGAGTGAGAGAGAGAAGAAAAATGTCTGCTATAGAGGGCAGATGGGGGATGGAAGGCAGGGGAAAGGACGGAGGGGAACTGGGGACATTGATACAGTACGTGTGCACTGACGAGAGGATAGATTTTGGACATTGTATAACTGAAACTCACTCAGGAACAATTTTTTAATTGTGTATCTCTCAGTGATTCAACTAAAAATTTCTTTAAAAAGTGAAGTAGGGGTGCTAAAACAATAGTAAAAGGGTAGGATGATGCTTTAGATAAGTCCCTGAACACCACAGGGTGTGGCCCATAAATTAAACAATAAAACAACAGTGAAAATAAACAGTAAGACATATAGGGCCCTACCGAATGCCACAGAATGAGTTAGTAGCTTTGATGATATGAGTAAAATTCTGAATTGTTTTGTTCAGAATTCTGTGTTTCAAAGAACCACAGAGTTAAGAACAAGGCCAGACCTGAAGAGTTAGCTCAGTGAGCTGGAGGAGGACAGACTTTGCTTGCAGGAGACTTAAGTTCATTTCCCGTCCTGAAGAGCCCTGAACACAGGTGTGACTCTAAAACAAAAATAAAGTTAAAGAATAGGCCAAGAAAAGAAGCAGAAAACTCTTTCCTATTTTTCTGACAATGCCTTTCCTGACTTCTGCTTTTGAACAATTGCCTCTTTTTTTTATTTTCTTGGTGGTATTCTGAGGCTTAGTGCTCTCTGCTTAGTGCTCAAGGGTTTCTCTCAGTGCATGCAGTATCAGGCAGTGCAGGGGATCAAACTCAGGGTCTTATGCTTCAAGGCAAATGTTCTAACACTGTGCCACACCCAAATCTATCAAATTGGCTCTTCAAGGTTAAGAATAGTAAAGCTTCTCTAATTTATTGGTATCAACATTAATGGTAACTTCTAAAATATTTCTTAGAAGCATGAACTAATCGTGAATTTTTTCCTTTGTGTAATATTTAGGTGGGAAAATATCATTAAAGAGCGTAGGACTCTGAAAGAGGCTTGCATCATAAAATGAACAAGTTTTATCTGTCTCTAGATATAAATGTCAGATGTCTATATCACTTTTAAACTGAAGACCTCCTTCCTGTAACCACTTAGGTATGATCTTTTTTTAGTGACATCTCCAAAATCAGTGAAGGAATTGGTGACAAGGTTGGAATGTTCTTTCAAGCAGTAGCCACGTTTTTTGCAGGATTTATAGTGGGGTTCATCAGGGGCTGGAAGCTCACTTTGGTGATAATGGCCATTAGCCCTATCCTGGGACTCTCTGCAGCTATTTGGGCAAAGGTATGTGAAGCTTGGGCATTTTCTTGTGTGTTAATAAAGACTTATTTTTATCTTGTAGAATTTTGGTAATTGTCCTTGTTCAGATCTGTGTGAAATGTCACTTGGAACAGACTTTAGTAAGGAAATGTATTTGAAATGTCATAGTTGCTACAAACGGTTTCATGTTGATTTCTTTTCTTCTTTTGAAATAGTAGTTTAAATTACATATACAGCTTTGTCCTAAACTTCCTCCAAACTAGTATATGAGTCCAAAAAAAAAATAACAACTCCAGAAAAGTTTGAATTTATATTTATGTCTGTGTGAATTATTTATATTATATCTTAACTGAAATTTATTATTGTTTAGGTAATATGGTTATTACATATATGGTTATTAGGTAATATGGTTAACAGTTTGTATACAAACTTTATTTGTGTACAAATTTACTCCCAAATGCCCAATGCCCACTCCCAAAGTACCCAAGACACTGTCCTTAGCTATAACAGTATTTTTTCCTATTTTCCCCCTGCAGTAAAACATAACCTGTAATACTTCAGCAAACTCTGTAAAGTTGAGGAATTTTACTGGGTGATTTTTATTCATTCTGGACTTGATGCTTTACTTAGTAAAATGTATAGTACTTCTTTTTTGAATCTTTAGTTACCTTTGTCCTACAACATCTTGTTTAGCCATTATTATTCAGTAGCGTGCCCATTTCCCATTAGTCTATCTGAAGTATTGTTTCCATAGTAATTCAAAATCCTTACACAATAAGGGAAAGGGTGATGAAGTCTTTCAAAGCTTTATTTTGCAACTAGCAGAGAAGAAACAAACATTGTAGGCACGAAACCTGAAGCTGTTTTCTCCCAAAATGGCAGTTAGAAAATTATGTGTGGATTTCCTTTTTTTGACTACTCCTGAGGGGCATATCACCAGGGTGACTCAGATCCAGCTTTTGTAGAGGGCAGGAGCAACTGCCAGATCTGCTACACTGGATGGCTTTTGCTTTATCACTTTAATGTTGGGTGAAGGGTAGGATTTGAGAAAGAAATTAGGGAAAAGGCTTGACCAGATTTTCTTTTAACTTTTCTCCTCACACATAATTTATGATATTTCTCTTCTGTCCAGATTCTCTCCGCATTTAGTGACAAGGAACTAGCTGCATATGCAAAAGCAGGTGCTGTGGCAGAAGAGGCTCTGGGGGCCATCAGGACCGTGATAGCTTTTGGGGGCCAGAACAAAGAACTGGAAAGGTCAGGAAGGTTCTTTGTCCAGTAGTTCAAAGAACCCAAGTTTTACTTTCTGTGTTCACTCTTTTGCAGTGTGTGTTCATTACTTTCTGTTTCCTAGAATTAGCTTGCCTCCCCTCCTCCTACCCCATGCCAAATACAGGCATCCTCGCTGATGGCTAGGGTTTCATGTCAGATTCTAAAGCAGGGTTCTTACCCTTTTGTGTTCCATGGACTCTTATAGTAGTTGAATGAAGATTGCCAAGTCCTTTCATAAATTATGATTTTAAATACATAAAAATGCACAGAATTATAAATGAAACCAGTTGTATTGAAAATACAGTCACCTAAATATTTTAAATGACATGTAAAAGATGTATCTATTTTAACATATCAGATAATCAGAGCTAAATATGGGTCTAATAACTTACTACTGTAATTCTGAAGTAGGTATGCAGGTCAAGGATATTTCAAGAGATCTGTAATCTATAATAATTATAATACAATATGCCAATGATCTGGGATTTCTGTTGCTAATAACGTCACTATTGCTGCTAATATTTAGCAGTTTGTTGTCTGATTGATATTAGAAGAAAATGCAAATTTTCAGTTAGTGGTTAGTGAAAATAAATATTAATTTTTCCTCATTCAATTTTCTTGGCCATGGATCAAAGGTCAAGTAACCCTGCTCTCAATGGACTTAATGTATAAAATCCTAAATACAAAGCGCACTGATAAAGTTACTCTGGTTTTCTTAAATGTCCCCCTTCTATTTTTGTTTAAATAACCACCTCCCCTAATAGAGCAAAACTATAATTTCCATGTATTTTCTCTTGCTCTACTATGGGACTCTTGATACCCACAATTCTTTGAAATGGAAATTTTCTTTAATTTGAAAAACAAAGCTTCCCAGATTTCCTCCACTTCATTTTCTATTTTTCTATTCCTTAAGCCCTCTTCAAAACCACCATGTTCCTGGTTTTTTTCTAACCTCTTCCTTTTTTCTCTCTCACTGCTGCTTCCTGTACACAATAGTCCACACAGACCACACTAACCCTCAGTTGGACCTCAGGATGTCAGTGTAATCAGTGCCGCTCCATTAGCTGCAGTAAGCCAGCCGCCTAAGCGAAGGTAATTACAGCATGTCCACCACTGTCACCTGAGCCTTGTGTCACATTGGGGCAGATGTAAAACCCTCTGCACACGCCTGGAGGCCCAGCCACACTACGGGAATAATCACAGTGCTGGACGTGGCATGCTGGCTGTCTCCCCAGAGACGCAGCTCTGCTAAATAAATGCAGCGCCCAACACTGAGAGTACACTAAAGAGCTGGGTGCCTCAGTAATGAGAAAGGCAAACTTTGTGGTGGCAGCATATATTAAAAAGAGACAAAAATGAATAAACTCCCAACATTTCATTTGGTTAAAGTAGAAAATCAGTGTTGTTGGGGTTATTTTTTGTTTGTGAAAAACAAAAACGCCCTACCTATAAAATATCCACTACCCCTAATCTCATTGTAGATCCATTGGATTTCCCCCCTAATTCTAGAGAAACATTATTAACATTCAGATACTCCTTGCATCTAGCAGGGAAACAGCTTAATTTAAATTGATGTAAAAATACTGTGATTTAACAGACATTTGTATTTTTATATCAACACCTAGAAGCCAGTAATATTATTTAATTACTATTTAAGATATAATAGATAAATAACCTATGTTCAGGGAGAGATTAAATTCTAAAACAATAGTACTAATAATGACAGGAATAGGAATTATCAGTTTTTACCAACAATGTGCCACACTATACTAACTACATTCAGAAATTGTCAACCTCAAAATTATGTTGTAAAGTAGGCATTTATTCCATTTTACAGATAGTAAACTGAAATGTATAAAAATGAATAGGACTCTTTAGCTGTTAAGTAGCGATTTTATGAAATTGAACTCCCACTTGACATTTGAAAGTCAACCTGGTCCAAAACATAAATTAAAAAAAAAACAACAAGGTCTCAAGTTATATGCTTGAACTTGTAAAATTCCTATCTCTCATCCATTGAGGCATTAGAGGAAGGATTGAGTTTCTTTGGAGAAGAGAATTTCAGCTGTTTTAGGAATTTTTATAATCCAGATAATATTTCCATTTTGGTTCCATTCTTGGTTGGTCGGTTTCTTTCCTTCTACCTTACTCTTGACTTGTATATGGCCACAAAGCTCTTCTATAACCTAGGGGCGGGAGTGGGAGGATTCACTTCTCAAAGAGCTATGGGAACATGGCTTCAAATGGGAAATGGGTCCAGGTCAGTAAAGAGAAGAAGGTTCACATCTGCTTTAGTCCTGGATGATTCTGAATTGGTTCAATCCCAATGATGATGGGTCTCACCAGAGATTTCTTACCTGGATAATTTTGTTCCCTGAACCTCTAACCCTTCAGGAGGTGAGTATAATGCTTGATCATGAATTGCTTTCTTATTATAACATTTTCCTCTCATTTCCTGATAGGTATCAAAAGCATTTAGAAAATGCCAAAAAGATTGGAATTAAAAAAGCTATATCAGCAAACATTTCTATGGGCATTGCCTTCCTATTAATATATGCATCATATGCATTGGCCTTCTGGTATGGATCCACTCTAGTTATATCAAGAGAATATACTATTGGAAATGCAATGACAGTAAGTGTATTTTTATAATATTTCTAAAGAGTTTTAAAATATTTTTCATTCATTTGCCTTTTTTCATAATCCTTTATTTTTAAGGCATGAGTCTTAATTATAGGCTTTTTTCTTTTGGTGAATATTTGCCTGCTAGAATATATAAGGTATAATTTTGAGCAAGAAAATAGCACGTAGTTAGGCCAGTTGAGAAATATATACAACAAATGAAAGAAAATAAAAACAATATTAGTTACTTAATAAATATGGATTGAAACTATAATTATTCTACTTTTGAGTTTCATTATATAAGAGTAACTATTAATATTGCATAGATTATAACATGAGGAAATAATGAATTTAACAAAATGTGAAATCTTTTATTGGAAATACAATATGAAGTTTTCTAGCTTTTTTTTCTTTTTAAAAGGAATATAGGTTTACTTCATGGTTATAAAAATATAGATTATAAGATATTGTAATGTTAATTAAAATTAGTTATTTTTATTATTAAATATATACATTACTTACTAATTATTTTTGGTATTCATCTATAAAATATTTTCTATACTTATACATTGGGATCATATAATACTTTTTATAATCCTTTTGTATAAACTAGGAAAATTTTGTGCCTGCCAATAATAATCAGAACATGTGATATAACATAGAAATATTTAAGAACATGTACTTCCCTATCTTTTAAATAAAATTGAACATGAGTTGGTCTTTTAATGATAATTTAGAAGTCAGCTTTAAGATAGATTATTTCAAAAGATTTTTCTACAGTTATTTTCAGAACAGATAGACATTAAAGACTAACTGGAAGAGTTTATGTAATTTGCTGGGTCAGTTACTTCCACATTTTGATGACCTTTCTGAATGTTAACTTTGAGGCTTTCCAATAATATGTTATCGTAACACTCCTTATTTGCTCTTGGAATTTGAGGAAAGAAGATTAACTCTTGATTCTGACATTCCCTTTTTGAAGTCAATCTCTTCTTTCTTCCTAACTTTTTCATTTATAGTATGTAGACTGTGACATCATACCCATAGGGTTGGAGAGTGTTTTCGTGATACTAGGAGTCAAAGCAACACTGCCTGCTAATGTGGAAGTGCTCAAAGCACTGATTTTATAGCATCTATTTTAGTAGAGATCGTTATTTTTTCCTTACTGGTCCTTGTCTCTATTATAGATAGTAGATAGGTACTTGAGAAATGTTCAAATTGTGAACATGTGGAGTGTTTACTATTACTGTCTTTTATATAAAAATACCATTTTTCCAGATAGAAACAAGTCATTTATTTCTCTTTATTTCTGCTTTCTTTAGTTCAGTTATGCCAATAATTTGTATTACTACAATTTTATTTGATTATTTTCTTTTTCTTACTTTTCTCTTCTTTTTTTTTTTTTTTGGCCACACCCCGTAATGCTCAGGGGTTACTCCTGGCTATGTGCTCAGAAATCACTCCTGGCTTGGGGGACCATATGCGACTCCGGGAATCCATCCTGGATCAGCCATGTGCAAGGCAAATGCCCTACCACTGTGCTATCACTCTGGCTCCTATTTGACTGTTTTATTAATTTATTTTTCTTGTAAAATGAAATGAGAGGGGACTGGAGCTATAGCACAGTAGGTGGGGTTTTTGCTTTGCATGCAGCCAAGCCAGGTTTGATCTCCAGCATCCTATTTGGTCTCCCGAACACTACCAGAAATGACCCCTAAGTACAGAGCCAGGAGTAAACCCTGAGCACTGCTGGGTGTGGTCCCAAAATAAAACAAAACCAAGAATTTTTTAATGAAGTGAAGGGAAACATGATATGTTTTATATGTAATAGTAAATAATAATTAGAATTTCCAACCCAGTCATTGCACATATAAGTTTATATTTAATAAATAATTTGTGAATTATTTTTATATTAAGAACTTTATATATTATATATACTATTTATAGGAAAATTTCAATTCTACCATGTTTTACCTTGACCACTCAATGTAAATTTTTGTATAAGTAAAAGAAGTAGCATAATACTAAATAACAGTACTGATAAAAAACAAAAGTTTTCCTCTAGTAGAATAAGTTTTAGAAACAAAAGAAAAAACATTTTTGAGATTTGGTAAAAACCATTCAGTGAGATGCTGAATTAATGAAATGCTATATTTACCTTACAAATGTTTTTTTGTTTTGTTTTGTTTGTTTGTTTGTTTGTTTTTGGTTTTTGGGCCACACCCGTTTGACGCTCAGTGGTTACTCCAGGCTATGCGCTCAGAAATTGCTCCTGGCTTGGGGGACCATATGGGACGCCAGGGGATCAAACCGCTGTCCTTCCTATGCTAGTGCTTGCAAGACAGACACCTTACCTCTAGCGCCATCTTCCCAGTCCCACAAATGTTTCTTTTTTTTTTTTTTTTTTTTTTTTTTGGTTTTTGGGCCACACCCGGCAGTGCTCAGGGGTTACACCTGGCTGTCTGCTCAGAAATAGCTCCTGGCAGGCACAGGGGACCATATAGGACACTGGGATTCGAACCAACCACCTTTGGTTCTGGATCGGCTGCTTGCAAGGCAAACGCTTGTGCTATCTCCCCGGGCCCAAATTGAACAAGTTTTAAGTTTATGTTTTTTCAATTGTTATTCTGTCTACTTCACTAACTACCAATGTAGTCTTGATGGCAGTTTAGGAAAGAAATTTATTAAAGAAGTTATTAAAACAAACAAAACCAAAAAGTAAAGAGAAAACAAACCTTGGTGCTATGAAGGTATACCCAGATTCTTCAAAATTATCTGGTTTAAGTGTTTCTGAATCAAGTGTTTCTGAATTAAGTGGTTTCTGAACCAACCACCTTTGGTCCTGGATCGGCTGCTTGCAAGGCAAACGTCACTGTGCTATCTCTCCGGCCCCAATGTTTCTATTTTTTAAGAATTCCCCTAAACCTATCCTCTTGCATAATATGTAGAATGTGTTTCAAAGAATCCTACTTTAGATAATAAAAAAATCTAAATGATATTTATCATTTTTCCTCATGTTCTTTTGTAAAGGTATTTTTTTCAATCCTGATTGGAGCTTTCAGTGTTGGACAGGCTGCTCCATGTATTGATGCTTTTGCCAATGCAAGAGGAGCAGCATATGCGATCTTTGATATTATTGATAATGTGAGTCATTTATTATTTTAATGCCAAATGAATTTTGATAATTAAATCTGGTTGAATATCATGTGAAAATTTGTTATGTGGAATTAACCTTTTCTTAAGAGTGAAACAAATATGTCTTATTACTATTTTCAAAGATTTATCATTAAGAATATGGTAATACTAATCTATTTTGGAATGCTACATTTGTACTGTGCGTTTTTACTAGAATTTAGAGCAAAGATATTAGTCTTCCAAATTTTCCTCGTTTTCACATTTTTTAGACAGACTAAGAGAATTAGACTTTCTGTATAAAAAAAGAAAATAGGAGAATTATTGATGAAACCATAATCACCTGCATGCTTTATTTTGGGTTTTACTGCTTTGAAACAAAACAAAAAGCTTCCTTCATGCTTAGTATTATTTTGAATTAACTATGATGAACAAGTATAATGATAAATATGAATATAATGAAAATTATTTTGACATCTTAAGGTATGTAACTGTATTTACACAGATAAAATAATTAAATTAAATTAATTAAATTAAAAAATAAATAATTAAAATGTCATTTAATCCAATAAATTCCTCAATATTTATTGTTATAATTTATGAAAAATTTCTCAGCTTCTGAATATATTGAAATTTTTTATTATTTTTTAAATAACAATAGTTTTAACTATCCAATCAGTCTTCTCAACCCAATTCAATGCATTTATTATTTAGAAAGAAGATTATTTTCACTAATCTGAAATACCTAGCTCTTCTAATTATAGTTTGGTTTTTAATACAGTAATACAAACATGCATGTTTAATCACTTGGGA
The DNA here is from genome assembly GCF_024139225.1 of Suncus etruscus. Classification (NCBI taxonomy): domain Eukaryota; kingdom Metazoa; phylum Chordata; class Mammalia; order Eulipotyphla; family Soricidae; genus Suncus; species Suncus etruscus. Next base: position 101,864,854 of record NC_064848.1, read on the forward strand.
AATTTGTGAGGATATAGCAAAAGCTTAAAATGCATGGAATAAAACAAATATGTACCTATCTACTTTTCAGGGAAAATCTGTTTTCTGAGAAGGAATATTTTTAAATATACATAAATGTATTCACACAATTTTCATTCTGGGATTTGTCTCTTATGAAGAAAATCATGCCACTCCAGTTTTTATTTTTGGAATTTGCTGATATCATATTCCTTAAAAATTTAACTACTTATACTATGATGGAATAGTCATTAAATTTTGTTTTATTTAGAATCCTAAAATTGACAGTTTTTCAGAGAGAGGACACAAACCTGAGAGCATCAAGGGGAATTTGGAGTTCAATGATGTTCATTTTTCTTACCCAGCTCGAGCTAATGTCAAGGTACTGTAAGCCATATTTATGGGAATTACTGACTCAGATTATTAAACTCTATTTTGAGGGGCATGAGGCTCCTCCCAAGCCCAGGGAGCCTTGTGGCTCCTTTTCCTAGTAATACCAAATTTAACTGTGCAGGTGTGGCTCAGTGCTGGAGCTCAGTGCTGAGGTCAAGGTCACACCTGGTGGTGTTCATGATTTATGAAGTGCTGTGCATCAAACTCAGAATCTTGCAAATAATGGTCCAGAGCAATAGCACAGTGGGTAAGGCATTTTCTTTGTACACAGCTGACCTGGGTTTGATCCCTGGCATCCCATACGGTCCCCTGAACCGTCTGGCAGTGATTTCTGAGTAAAGAGCCAGGAGTAATGCCTGAGCACCGCTGCCAGAAATGGCAAAAAATAAAACAAAACAAAAAAGAATTTTTCAAATGCTCCAGTGCTTTGACCCCTGTTTAAGCATCTTGAAGAATCCAAAGTAGTGATTATTTTTATATTTATGTGCTTTGGTGATTATAGTCCTTTTCTGATATATTTTCAAATTTAAAATAAAATCTTAGGACATTGTTGTGAAGTAATTTCCCCTCTCCCTTACAGATTTTGAAAGGCCTCAACCTGAAAGTTCAGTGTGGGCAGACAGTGGCCTTGGTTGGGAACAGCGGCTGTGGGAAGAGCACGACAGTCCAGCTAATTCAGAGGCTCTATGACCCTGATGAGGGTACGGTAAGTGGGAAGAAACAAGTTTCTCCAGAGTGAAAATCTGGATTCCAATTAGTCCTTTATAAATTTTTAAAACAAACTTCCATGTGAATATAATATTTTTTGGATCAAGCACTATGGAACTACATGCATGTGGAATAATGAAGCCATGCCCTTGGCCTGGTTTAACAAATGCATTCAAGATGATGAAGATCAGGGGATAAGGGGGAAAAAAAGATGATGAAGACCAGAGAAGCTAGAAAGCATTCCCTTCTCTTCCAACTGAACATTTTATAACTTAACTAAATAAATGGAAAGCAGTTGTCTGAATCAGTGTTTCTTAACCAAGACCCATACATATGGTTCCTGTGGGCTCTCAGAATATTCCAGGGAGATGAGACTAAGTGACTGTCCTTGTAGTGACATGAGGTGGGAGGTGCATACAATAGGAAGAAAAATGACTAAGAAAAATTATGTAAATCACTTAGAAGTTTCTTTTTACACATTTGGTTAAAAAAATGTCATACTACAGTTGTTGACAACATAGTAAAGTCACAAGAAATAACAGGACAATTAGATTTATCAGAAATATTGAGATTTTCTTAAATGTTGGAATAGCTGAAGAAGAAAATTATATGATTTCTTAAAAAATTCTGGGCGCATGGGTGACAGTTATAGCCTAGGACATACATACATACATTTTTGCTGTTTAAAGATGTTACTAATTTACACTTACAGAAAAGTAAGTGTAAGGAAAAAGTAAGTGTACAGAACTCATGTATGTATCATATAAGTGCGAGGTCTATAGTTGTTTGCATTCTCATTTCTTTATTGCCCTCTCGCCCTATTTAGAATATGCATATATATGTGTTTGCACAATATATATACATTTTTCTGAGTCCTCGAGATTAGGTTAGCAACATCATGTCCCTGACCCCTGTATACACCAGCATTTCCTAAGTAGAACGGTCTAATATAATCACAAAATAAAGATAAAATGTAGTAAATTTGACATCAGAACAACAGTAGCCTAGTGTATGTATTCATATTTTTTAATTCTATCTACTTTAGGTAAATTGAATTTGCTTGATACCTGATAGATGTAAAAGTATATCATAATTCAAAATTATAATAACAAAATATTAAAAGGTATAAAGATAAAAACAAAAAACAAACAGTAACTAATAAAGAACAGGATTTCAAGAATAAATATAAGGTTTTCTAGGATATATCTATTATTTATCAATAATATCAAGATCAATAATCCTAGAAAGTGTGTATGTGTGTATGTGTGTGTGTGTGTGTGTGTGTGTGTGGTGCCAGAGAACAAACCCAATATCACCTCATATGTAAAGTTATCACTTACCTGTATACCAGGGCCCAAATCTAATATACACTAAAAGCTGCAATATATTATTGGAGGAAATAGAAGATATTTAGAGGGAAAGATTGGCTACACTCTTGTATTAGAATGAGCATCATTAAAATGTCTAGATTCTCTGAAGCAATCAACAGATTCATGTGCTTTCTATTAATGACACTTTAATCAGAAATAGAACAAAAAAAAAAAAGAATGAAATGCATTTGAAATTCCAAAAGACCCAAATCGCAAAAACAACCCTGAGAAAAAAAGAATAAAACTAGACTTCATGCTTCCTGACTTCATTCCACACTAAAAAGTGACAGTCATTGAAGTAGCAATGATTTGAAATAGATCCAGATTTGGATCAGTGAAGCAGAATTAAGAGCCCCAAAATAAAACTACACATGTATAGTCAACTAATATATGACACAGGAGACAAGAGTTTACAATGGAGCAAGAAAGATTGTTCAACTAGGTTACTATCAAAATTAGGTCTCTAACACTAATAGATAAATGGAAGTAAAACCTGAAGTCATAAAATACACAGAAGATGAAAGCACTATCCTTATTGACATGAGTCATTTGGATACTCAACTCCAATATTAATGAAAAGAAAAGAAAAAGATAAAATGGATACAGCAAATTAGAAAAATTACATAGCAAAATAAACTTACCTAAAAATGAAACTATTGAGTAGAAGATTATTTGCACATCTTTTGTCTGACAAGGGTTCAAGACAGAGCATTTGCCTTGCATACTGCCAACCCAGGTTTAATATCTGACACACCATGAGCCCAAGAAAAGTAATACCTGAGTGTAGAGCCAGAAGTAACCTCTGAGCACTGCCAGATGTGGCCCCCAAACAAGCAAAAAAACAAAAACCTAAATAGGGGTAAAATATGAAAAGGCTCCACTCCAAAGAAGACACATGCTGATGGACCAATAAGTGCATGTAAATATAATCATTTTTGCTTTAATTTGGGAACTATAAATGAAAACTATAATGAAATGCTGCATCTTCACTTGTGGGAATGGCTATTATCATCAAACAGATAAAAAAAAATGAAGTGTTTGAGAGAACAGAGATAGCTCAATGGACCAAGGAAATTCTGTGCTAGCAGGCAGCCTGATTTCCATCCCTGGCACTGTACAGACTTAAAGCGTCAGAAATAGACCCTTGAGGAAGATCTGGGAATAGCCCATGAGAACTAGGTGTGGACAAGAAAATCAAGTGTTGGAGAGTACGTGGAAGGAAAGGAACTCCATACACTGTTGGTGGGAAATGGGATAGCCATTATGAAAAGTAGTTATATTCTCAAAAAATTAAAAATAGGGGCCAGTGAGGTGGCGTTAGAGGTAAGATGTCTGCCTTGCAAGTGCTAGCCAAGGAAGGACCGTGTGGTTCGAAGGACCGTGGTTCGATCCCCCGGCATCCCATATGGTCCCCCCACGTTGGGGCAATTTCTGAAGGCTTAGCCTGGAGTAACCCCTGAGCATCAAATGAGTGTGGCCCAAAAAATATTAAAAATAGCAATTTCATATGATCAAGTTATCCCAGTCCTGTGTATTTGTCTAAAATATACAAAATACCACTTGTTCAGGAGATATATGTATATACATATCCATGTTCACTTGAGAATTGTTTACAACGCCAACAACAAAAAGCAGCCTAAATGACCTAGGAAGATGATGGGATAGAGAAAGTATGATTATATGTATGAATGGAACTTCTTGGGCCCTGAAAGGCTTGATAGCAAGACATTTTAGCAGGATCAAAGCTGTAAGTTAATTGAAGAAGACACTGGACAAAGAGACACAGCAGAGACCTTCACAGAGAGTGAAGGAATCAACCCTTCACAGAGAGTGAGGGAATCAACCCAGCACAGCCTGAGGGATCCTTTTACCCTTTTCAGGCACACCCTGTCCGGGAAATTGATTTTATCTGAAGGGAATTTGAGGTGAGCTTGGTGGGGAGTCAGTCCTACTGAAGGGGAGTATCCAGTTCAAAGAACACAGGGCATTTCGTGATGAGTTGTACTCATTTTTTTTCTCCATGGACCCTTCACAAACCAACCAGGGATTTTTCCAGGGGAACTAAGTTAGACTATCTAATATATATAATGAAATACTACTTGATCATTTTCCAGTATCCTACATGCTGTACTGTTGCTCTAGCCCCAAGAACACTTGAAACTTTTATATTATAATACATTACTTTAATTTTAAAAAATGCTATTTTGTTTTCAAAAATTGCACACAAATATATAAAGATGCTTAGCCACATTGGTAATCAAGTAAAATATAAGTTTGTTTGTTTTTTTTTTAATTTCTGGGCTGAGGAAATTACTTAAAGGTCTGGAGTTGAGCCTGATACTATATGCTCTGTAGTGCCAGGCTCAGGGGACCCCCTGGACATCACCAGGATATCTCAAAATCACTCTAGACATGATGCAGAGCAAAATAAATCTCTAAAGGGGCAAAATAAAAATCCCCCAAATCCTCCAAATGTCTGTCAACAATAACATATATTTGATCTAGCTAGATCGTTGCATATTATTCAGGCATAAAAAATATCTATAGAGCTGGAGATATAGTATAGTGACTAATACTACTGCCTTGCATACACTTAACCCGCCTTCACTCGTGGCACTGTGAGTACTGTCAAGAGTGATTCCTGAGCACAGAGCTAGGAATAAGCCCTGAGCAATGCCAGCTATTACTCAAGCCACTTCCCCACACAATTTTTTTGGCACACCATTGTAAAATTGACTAAGGTAAGCAAGCACCTTACCTTCTTTACTATCAGTCCTCAGCCCAATATTCTCTGCTAGAGAATAGCATACCCAAGGGGAGGAAAATTATGTATTTTATATATTTATTATGAAATAATAAAATAAATATGATTATTTGCTTATTTATAAAATTAAAAATAATAAATATGAAAAGAAAATGTTTATGTTTTGTTCTTACCTGTTAATATTTACTTTCAATTGTCTCTTTTAGTGACTGACATAAGATAAATATTAGCTAAAAGTTTTAACGAATGAAGACTGATATCTTTGGTGGTGTAGCAACTAATGGGACATTTCTCTCTTTCAGATTAACATTGATGGCCAGGATATTCGGACTTTTAATGTAAGGTATTTAAGGGAAATCATTGGAGTGGTGAGTCAAGAACCTGTGCTCTTTTCCACTACCATTGCTGAAAATATTCGCTACGGCCGTGGTAATGTCACCATGGATGAGATAAAGAAAGCCGTCAAAGAAGCCAATGCTTATGAGTTCATCATGAAACTGCCACAGGTAAAGTCTCTGCTAGCATAGCTATTCTTGTCAGCAGAATTTTGCTTAAAACAACTGAATGATTTCTTCCAAAAGTCAGCTAAGAGTTTTTAAGATGCCAGGTTGTCTCACTTTGCTATTAAATTCCTTTAAATTATTCAATTAGAGGTTTTAGGAGTATGGTCTGGTATATAAATCATACTAAAATTTTTATACAGACTATGTGTAAGTAGTTTCTTTCTTATAATTCGGTATTCAGGTATTTGATTTTCATTTATGATTCTCTATGAGAGTGGAGATGAAACTGCACATTGTCTTTCTGCATTTATTGCCTTCATAGCTTTTGAGGGGTTGGTTTTAGTGCCATATACAGTGGTGCTCAGAGATTCTGTGGTGCTGAGAATGGAACCTGGGGTCTCACACTCACCAGGCAGATGCTCAATTGCTGAGCTACATCCCCAGCCCCTGAACTTCAGTTTTTCAAGTTAAAATATAATTAATAAAAGCTCTTTTGTGCTTCTTGTTGTAGAAATTTGACACCCTGGTTGGGGACCGGGGAGCACAGTTGAGTGGGGGGCAAAAACAGAGAATTGCCATCGCTCGGGCCTTGGTTCGCAATCCCAAGATCCTGCTCCTGGATGAGGCCACCTCAGCCTTGGATACTGAAAGTGAAGCTGAGGTCCAGGCGGCTTTAGATAAGGTCAGTAAACATAAATATCCAAAGGACCTACCAAATAAAAAAAAATATTGAAGGCTCTTGAGATGTTTTTCAGCATCATGTTTTCTATCCCAGCACCGTCTGGCTTGAGAAACATGTGTGAGAAATATGTAATGAAGCTTCATTCTGGGTTTTATTGACCTCTAGTTTTCTCTTAAGTAATTTGCATAGAATGGAAATGAATAGTTGGTGAACTGTCTTGCTTTGACCTAGGTGAAGAATGAGTGACTCAATAATCAGTCATTTAGCTCTGTTTCTGTTTTTGTTTTCTTTTTTTTTAAAGTTTTAAGTCAGCAGATTTATTTATTATTTTTTACATAATTTCTTATCTTTTTTTTTGTGTGTGTGTGTGGTTTTTGGGTCACACCCAGCAGTGCTCAGGGGTTACTCCTGGCTCCGTGCTCAGAAATTGCTCCTGGCAGGCACGGGGGACCATATGGGACGCCGGGATTCTAACTGATGACCTTCTGCATAAAAGGCAAACACCTTACCTCCATGCTATCTCTCTGGCCCATAATTTCTTATCTTGACCAAATGTAGTTGTGTCAAAACATATAAAGAACATTTTGGTTATGTATATAATTTGTTTAATTGAAACTTTTTTAACATGTGCCTTACTAATAAGCAATCACATCATCTGTAGTCACAAGGGTGAATGAGTGGATGCTTCAAAATATGTGTTTGTCTAAGGATATAAATAAGAAACACACTTGTTTTCTTTTGGTGTTTGGACCACATCCAGTGTTGCTCAGGGGTTACTCCTGGCTCTGCATTTAGAAATTGCTCCTTGCAGACACAGAGGACCATATGGGTTGGCGGGATTTGAACCACTGTCTGTACTGGATCTGCTGAGTGCAAGGCAAATCCCCATCTCTGTGCTATCACTCCAGCTCCAAGAAACACATTTTTATGGAAACTGGTCACATGTGCTGGCTCCAAAATTTCTAAATCTTTCACTGTCATTTCTTTTTGGTTTGGGGGTCACACCTGGTGGTGCAGAGGGGTTACTCCTGGCACTGAGCTTAGGAATCACTCCTGATGGTTCTCAGTTGACTATATGGGCTATCCATATGGTCATCCCCAATCAAGGCAAGTGCTTTACCCATTGTACTATAGTTTTGATCTCTTGCTGTCATTTCTTTTTTTTTGTTTTTGTTTTTGTTTTGGGCCACACCCATTTGACACTCAGGGGTTACTCCTGGCTATGCCCTCAGAAATCGCTCCTGGCTTGGGGGGACCATATGGGACGTCAGGGGATCGAACCACGGTCCGTCCTACGCTTGCAAGGCAGACACCTTACCTCTAGCGCCACCTTTCCGGCCCCATCGCTGTCATTTCTAAATTGAATCTCTGCATAGAGAATCTTCTTGAATACAGACAGGGGATGGGGAGGTGGGAAATTGGAAATTGGGGGGCATTGGTGGTAGGAATGTTACATTGGTGAAAGGGGCTATTCTATTATATAACTGAAAACCAACCACAAATATGTTTGTAATCATGGTACCTTAATAAAGATATTAATTAAAAAATAAAGGCCTCAGTTTAAACATATAAATGGACATTCAATTACATAAATGTTACTAGAAAATTTTTAGAATAAAAATAGGGAGGATAAAAAAGATAGCACCCCTAAATTGAGAACTATTTTGTTCTAGATAACAAGTTTCAATCATTTCTAGAATACAAATATTAATATCTAGGCCTTCACTGTCTAAGAATGATATGAATCCTATAAGAGAAAACGTATCCTTGCAAATTTTAATTTGTACTTGGCAAATTATTTTACTTAGCAATAATGTGTTGTGTTTATTTTATGTTAGCCTAATAAGGCTAATGAGTATCAAAAGAAAAACTTATTGACACTGTAACATAAAAAACTTGATCATTTCTCAAGGCTTAATTTTTATTCATAAATTCAATAATCTAATAAAAGTTCACTTAACTACTTAAAAGGAATGTTTTGTAGATTTTACATTGTATAAAAATTACCTGGAACATTTGTTTAAAGTTAAGGTTACTATCCCATTCTTTGAGTTAATCTTCACCTAAACTGCCTGCATGCAACCCATCAGAATTATTGATAACATCAGTTGCTTCAAATGCATTCTTACAGAAGTCCTCCAGGGAATGCTGTGATTGGCAGTAACTGATCCAACATGTTTCTGCAGAAGTTTTTAACATCCCATGTAACTCAGAACTAGAGTTCTTTGTCGAGTATGAAAACACATGAAAGGCATCAAACTTTTTCTTGTACTATCTTGAGTAAACATTGCCCATCTGATAGGCTTCCAGACCTATCCATCCTCATACAGAAATAACTGGCCTTTTGTCTGGCCCAGTACTCAAGTCTTGCTTTCACTTTGTTAAAGAAGTAATATCTTTATACCATAAATCACACTGGCAGAACTGATCATCAACCACAAACACATCCTACTCAGGACTTTTTTGTGCATGTTCATTGACAGTGCATGTATGTTCTCTTTCCCTTTAGGCCAGAGAAGGCCGGACCACCATTGTCATAGCACACCGACTGTCCACAATTCGAAATGCAGATGTCATAGCTGGGTTTGAGGATGGAGTCATTGTAGAGCAAGGAAGCCATAGTGAACTAATGAAGAAGGAAGGAGTATACTTCAAGCTTGTTAACATGCAGGTATCTGCTCTCCAGGGAGTATTCTGCTGCTTGCTTCTAATTACAGTATTTAAGAAAATAACATAACTAATGCCATACTAAAAACTAAGAGACTTTAGGAAACCACCAAAATATGTACATATAAAACTTTAATTCAGATGGAATGAAATATTCTGAAAATGAAAACTGAAGGGAGAAAGGAAAGGCCCAAAGTATTTTTAAATTTAATGGACATAGATACTTAATTGTCTAGGAAATCAAACATCAACATGTTCATCAAACATCTAGTGATGAACATTGTGTATGTAGCAGTTAGAGGGTTATGCTAGTTGTTAAGTTGTTGGGGGGGGGGTCCTACATGATTTTAAAATGCTTCCCAAGTTATCCTAAAGAAATCAGAAGAAAAGTATTAGCTTTAAGAAGTAAATAGATTTTAATTTTCTTTTATAAAATTGTCACTGTTCTTTCTGTAATCTACAATACAAAAAAAAAGTTACTGGGGGTCCCAGAGCAAAAAACACAATGGGTAGGGGATTTGCCTTGCATATGGCTGACCTGTGTTTGATAACTGGCATCCCATATGCTCCCCTGAGTGCCGAGCTTGTAGTATCTCCTGATTTCCACTAAGTGTGGCTCAAAAACAAAAACAATAAACCCAAAACCAATTCTTTTTTTTTTTTTTTTTGGTTTTTGGGTCACATCCGGCAGTGCTCAGGGGTTACTCCTAGATCCACGCTCAGAAATTGCTCCTGGCAGGCATGGGGGACCATATGGGATGCCAGGATTTGAACCAATGACCTTCTGTATGAAAGGCAAATGCCTTACCTCCATGATATCTCTCCAGCCCCCCAAAACCAATTCTTGGCTTACCTAACGTGAGATGTTTTTATTGTGCTAATTTGATCAACATTGCACAATAAATACCTAAAAGTTGCATTCTATAAACATGATCTTCATATTCATAATACTAGATATAGTATTTCTTAGATATAACTGCAATAATAACTGCAAATTGATATACATATTTTTTAACTTTTCAGATGCTCATCACATGAAGACTAACATTTAAAAATTAACACTTTATTGACTTAAATAGATTTATGATATTGTTCATTATACTTTTTATACATACATGAAAATTACTTTAATTTCCATTCAGTCTATTATAATAATGTGCAATAAATTGACATTTTTCTAAAGTTAGTTACCTAACATTTCTAGTATTTCTCAATACTAAATATTGTCCTTTGAGAACACAATTGGGCTTTATTTTTTTAAACACAAGTCTCAAACAACAACTTTATAAATAGGGTTCATGAGTGACCAATAAGAATATGAAAAGAGTTTGAATACCATCAAAGGAAATATATATTACTATCAGGGAAATATAGATTACCATCACCATTAGATACAACTCCATACTCAGTGTAATGGCTACAATCTAAAGTACTGAAAATACAAAATGATTTAAGTAAAAATATTTTATTTTTGAGCCAAGAACATTCTTTTTGAGTCCTGAGCACTGCTAGTGTGGCACCAAAACCAAAAAAAAATTTTTCATTCTTTTTTTTACTTAATTCCTTTGAGCCTTCCTTCTCACAATTGAAATATTAAACCTACTATATAGATTTTTATATATATGAATATATATACAGATATATATTCTTTGGGGCCACATTCTGTGCTGCTCAGGGGTTATTCCTGGCTCTGCACTCAGGAATCACTCCCAGCAATGTTCGGGGGGGACCATGTGGATGCCAGGGATCGAACCTGGGTTGGCTGTGTACAAGGCAAGTGCCCTACTCACTGTACTATCTCTCTGGCCCAGATATAGGTTTTTTTATAAAGTTAAACAAATACATGAACACACTAAAAATTTCTGAAGTGTACTTTTTAAAGGGATTAATATTGGATATGCAAATTATATCCATAAAGTGATTGTAAATAGGTTATTTGATACAAAAGAGATGCATATACTTACATACAAGCAATAAGGGAAAAGTTATAGAAAGTGGTTTTGGCAACAGGATTTGAAAAGACAAGCATGAACATGGCAATACTACAAGGAAGACCTGTATTTGTCCATGAACAATGCAACCAAGGACACAAAGTTAGACTATTGCAAGGCTAACTTACACTTCTTTCACTGGGTTCCTTAACTTACTCCAAGACTGATGGTGAATATAAAACTCCAGGCTGAATTACCTAGCGTAAAATATGAATGTGGACAGTACCTGGAAGAAGAAAGATGATTAGCTCCAGTCAATTGAGGGTAGAGGTGTGATTGCTTTCCATGGTTAAGTGACCTGCTTTCCCTGTGGGTAGTTTTAAAAGGCAGAAAATATATACAGGGGTTATTGCACTTCGGCACTGCCAAGAGTGACCTCTGACCATAGAGCTAGGAATAGCTCCTGAGCAAGGACTGGTGTTGCCCAATAGCCATCTTTCCCAAATAAAAATAAAGAAAAATGTGTCCTTGGTAAAATTTCTATTTATTCTTCTCCCTTTTGTGTTCATTTTTCCCACTGAATGCTTGCATATTGAGACAATTTCTACATTCCTGCTGGGTAGTCACAATTTGCTTTAAAGATATTTAATGCCCTTATGCTCCGAGTTTAGTGTTCAAATTAAAATGAACATTAATGTCATTTTAAACAGTTTTTATTTCTGTTTTGATATACTTCTGTTACTTCTCTATTGTTTTTAGTTAAACTTGGAGGAACTGTAATGGAATTTCAAAATACTTTCAGATAAAACATTCCATATGACTTAATGGCTTTAAACATGAATGTTATAGACATCTGAATGCATACATGTACAAACACACACACAATTTTAATGCTTTGTGGTATCTGTCAGACTTCAGGGAACCAAATACAGTCAGAAGAATTTGAGGTTGAAGTCAATGAGGAAAAAGCTGCCACAGGTTTGGCCCCAAATGGCTGGAAATCACGAATATATAGGACTTCTACACATAAAAGTCTTAGAAATTCACGAAAGCGTCAAAATGGTCTAGATATGGAAACCATTGAACTTGTAAGTAGTACTTGACTTGTTTCTTTGTTTTAGTTTTGGGTTTACATTTGGTGGCCCTCAGGACTAACTTTTGCTCTGTGCTCAAGCATCACACTTGGTGGTACTCAGGGCGCCATGCATAATGCCACTGACATCAGCCACATGCAAAGCAAGAACTTTATTCTCTAAACTATCTCTCTGGACCCTTGACTTAATTTTTAAAATATATTTGCTGTTAACTGGTACAGATATATATATATATATATATATATATATATATATATATATATGGTTTTTATACTCTTCTTTTAAAAAAGGGAAATTTTGTTTTAAGTGTATTTGACTATAATGGGGTGTAAAATAATAAAGAATAGTGGATTGAAACCAATTTTAATTTTAATATAATTTTATTGTTTAAAATACAGTAAAATTGTGGGCTATGTGCTTAGATTTTGCTACTAAATGCTATTCACTTACCTTTGCAATCCAGAGATAGACTGAAATAAGAAGACTTTGTATTTACATACATACTATCAGGCAGTATTACATTTGTTTGCTTATAATAGGAAACTCAAAATTACATCAATTTAGAGAAATGTAAGTTTTGTTTTTTTTTCACATAAGCAAATTTTCCTCACACCATAAACAAGTCTTACAAATAGAGGCTTAGGATATAAAAGATGACTCCACAATTACCATAAATTCAGACTTATTCCTCTCTTCTTTCTTCTTTCTTTCTTCTCTCTTCTTTCTTTCTTTCATGTGGTTTCCATGCTGATTGAAAATGGCTGGTGAGGGACAGGTAAAATAGTACAGTAGGTAGGGCATTTGCCTCATATGCAGTCAATGCAGGTTTGATCCCTGGTACCCCATGTGGTCCCTCAAGCACAGCCAGGAGTAATCTCTGAGCACAGAGCCAAGAGTAACCCCTGAGTGGTTCCAGGTATGGTACCAAACTAATAAATAAATAAATAAATAAATAAATAAATAAATAAATAAATAAAAAATGGCTGGTGAAGTTCTCTCTTCACAGCCATACCCCAAGCAGGGGAAGAAACAAAATGATGCTCCAGAATCCTAGATATTATTTTTACCTTTTTAACTTTGATCACATCTTAATAATATGATCAAATTACAAAGGAAAATGGAAAACTAATACTCTTGCTACATACTCTGAATTAGACTGGAATATTCAAACTAAGAAATAAGGCCAGTGACCAGAAATAGTAGTGTACTTTCTTTAACATTTCTCACCCGAGGGCATGAATATTATTAGTGAAAGAGTTTTTCCCAGAAGACATTTTCCTAGTTCAATGATTTTTATAGAAATCACATATATAGAAATCACATTATCATCGATATGTTATTCGTTGATAAAAAAAAAAACTGAGTTTATTTTTATTTTGTGTTTTGGCCTAAACAACTACTTCTACTGGGAATTTGTAACATCTGATTTTCCTTGACCATAATATTATTTATTGAGGAAATTATAAGAGCTTTCCTAGAGGTATTAAATTTGGTCTATTAACGTAAAAATGAATAACGGTACTCTTGAGGAGCTGTATTACATAAGATACATCGTTTCTTCCTTTTGTCTATAGTAGTAACTACTATGCCTTGCTTACCGTGAGAGTGTCTGTTAAATTGTTAGGGTCTGATGTTCGAATAGAGCACTTTTCTTGGAGAAACTCAGAAAGTAGTAAGACACAGAAAATGTCACAGTTGGTAAGATTGTTATAAGGACTATCTTAAAGGAAGAGATGGTCAGCCCAAAGAGAAGAAATTAACTCTCATCAGAGGAACCTGGAACATTTGTTGGAGTGTATGTTTAAGAGCAGACCAAGGAAAAGGTCTTATTAATAGACTGGAGATCAGGATTTATTAGGGGTTTATAAAAATGCAATGGAAATAGGCAGTTTGAAATAAATGAGTAGAATCTCCTGTGCTTTCTGTTTCATAGAGACACAAACATGCTCTTTTTTATAATGGTATGGGGTTTTATAAGCATCTTTTATATTTAGTTTAATGTTAAACTACTACTCAGTCAGAGTGTCTCCTTTATATGACTTAGGTTTTTCATCTTTGACTAAATACTTAGTTTAATATTTTCTTAAAATCTGTATGTGACAGGAATTTGGCTAAATTCTAGGCATTAAAAAAACAGTTTCTGCTTAAAAAAAAACTAAAACAATTTTTTTTTTTTTTTGGTTTTTGGGCCACACCCGGCGGTGCTCAGGGGTTACTCCTGGCTGTCTGCTCAGAAATAGCTCCTGGCAGGCACGGGGGACCATATGGGACACCGGGATTCGAACCAACCACCTTTGGTCCTGGATCGGCTGCTTGCAAGGCAATCGCCGCTGTTCTATCTCTCCGGGCCCATCAAAACAATTTTTAACTCGCATAAAAACTCATATATTAAGAAAGAAAATTTGAGTACAAATAGAAAAAATCATAAAACAAGAGGAATTCTGAAGCATGAGAAGTCAGTACCAGGAACAGTGGTTAAAAAAGTGTGATGAGGTCAGAGTAATAGTACAGCAGGCAGGGTGCTTGCCTTGGACACAGCCACCCAGGTTCAATCCTCAGTACCACGAATGGTTCCCCTAGCCTGCCAGGAGTTACCTCAAGCTAAGAGTCATGAATAGCTCAAAAACAGAGGTGGGAGACAGAGACAGAGACAGAGACAGACAGACAGAGAGAGAGAGAGAGAGAGAGAGAGAGAGAGAGAGAGAGAGAGAGAGAGAGACAGACAGACAGACAGACAGACAGACAGACAGACGGACAGACAGAAAGAAAGACAGACAGAAAGACAAAAAGACAAAGAGAGACAGAGAGAGAAGAGAGAGAGAAGGGAGAGGAGAGAGGATGGTTTAGAGTGGTTTACTTTGGGAGCAAGATAGCACTGGAGAGGATTCTGGCAAGGATCAGGTTGCCTGGTCAATAAGGGTATCTTACATTGGTAAGGACATTTTTTAGCTCTTCTTGGATATTCTCTTTCTTAACCTGGATTCATCCCTGAGAGTCAGGACCTTGTTGTGTTTTACAAGATGAACTGTACACATGTCCCTGTGAGAGTCCACAGTTGAGACTTGAATTCAAATGCATTTTGTGGACAAATCCTGCTACTGACCACTCTTCAGAGGCAATAATGAAGCTGATCAGGTTGATTATCTGGGTAAACTCATACTCACCTTTTGGGGTGTGGCCTGTGGACAGCGCTGTTCACACTTTAATAATATGATGATAATATAATACCAAAATTGTGCATTGTAAGATAATTCTCCTACAGTATTGTAATAACCGCCACTTAGCACACACTTTGCAAGTTCTTTGTGCAGGCTTTTCTATGTCTACGAACACTGGTAGCCATTATGTTTTTACTAATGGTGATATTCATATATTCTAGGATGAAAATGTACCACCAGTGTCCTTTCTGAAGGTTCTGAAACTGAATAAAACCGAGTGGCCCTACTTTGTAGTGGGAACAGTATGTGCCATTGCCAATGGGGCACTTCAGCCTGCGTTTTCAGTCTTATTTTCAGAGATGATAGCGGTAAGCTCGAAAACTTCACTTAGCAACCTGACTTAAATCAGTGCTCACCCTGCCTCACCACTAGATCTGTTCTGGAGTTAGCAGCCTCAGGTAAAACTAAGTTTTTAATATTTTCATGTAAGGAGAGTTTCCAGACAAAATAAAAAGTGGTTTTTGAACCATTCTAAGGTATGATATTAACAAAATGATAAAGTGTACAATACTGAAAGATTTTCTAGTTAGCACCCTTCATTTGATAAAACTAGCATTTGGTGACCCATGCACTTTTGTTTGTTTGGGGCCATGCCCTGCAATGCTCAGGGCTAGCTTGTAATTATAAACTCAGGGATGACTCCTGGAGGTTCTCTATATGAGGTGCTTAGAATTGAACTGGAAACAGCTGGTTGCAAAGCAGGCACCTTACTCACTGCACTATCTCTCTGGCTTCCCCCATCCTATTTTTGGGGGAGTATGTTGCAGAGGAAAGCCAAGAGGGGTGATGAAGAGAAGAATTAAAATCCTAGTGTTTAAGAGGTCAGGCTCTGAATATAAATTGTCCTCACTACTTAATAGATTAACAAACTTGAGCAAAACTTTTCTCTGAGCCACTTGTATGCTTGTAAGCCACTTGTATGCTTATATCTAAGCATAAACCCACCTCATAGGATAGTTGATATTTAATATCTCACATTGGTAGCTCTATAAATAGATTATAAACCTAGTAAGTATTTAAAAATATCTCTATGTATTTATTTTAGCATTCTTTCCAAGGCTTTGGTAAACTGAAACAGAGAGGAAACTCCTCCTATCCAGTTATTCCAATCATTGGCCAAAATTTGTAGGAAGTTATTCAAAATAAATAAGATTTCATAAGACCCTGAATTCATATTGTATAGTAACTTTCATTAACCTCTCATTTATTGGAGTTTTTTGTTAAGGATTAATTATTTCCCATTATACTCAAAGTTCATGGGACTAGAGAGATAGTACAGCAGGTAAGATGCTTGTCTTGCATACAATTGACCCAAATTTAATCCCCAAAATACACAATATAAACTTCTTAGCCCCACAGGCATGATCCTTGAGCACAGAGCTAGAAGTTCATCTTGGTATGGCCTAGTAAGAAAAACAATAAGTCACTATTTTTTTTATATTTAAGGCTATTGTATCATTAAGAACAGAATCCCAAAAATGAAAAGTTAGAAATGAGTCCTTAAATGTTTTGAAATGACAAAACAAAGCAATCTGTAGCCATCTTGCAATTCAAGAATAGTGTAGGCTGTATTTATATTTCTGGGCATTCCTATGTACCAATTGCTTCTCTCAGCATGAGAGATACAATAGGAAGCAAACCAAGTTCAACTTTTAAACAAATTTTGAATAGCTAAAACAGACCTGTAACATACAAATAAAAACAGATATATAATAGCTCAAGTTATTGAAAAATGTTTTAAAATATGATGAGGCCATCAAAAGGTTGGAGACATTTCAGGGAACCCAGACATGTGTAAGACTGGCATCAGAGGGTGACACCCTACAGTGAGAACAGCATGTACAGATGAAGAGGTGCAGCATTAAAATGTTTGACCACAGTCCATATGCAGTGTTTCAGCCCATTTTGATAGCTATCTTTTGTTCATCTTCAGAGGTGCAAAAGTAGAACAGTGGTTCTTAGCAGGTGGGTGGGGGGCATACTGAATTACTTACTGTTCAAAGCCATGATCTTCAATCTTAGGTCCAGGGACCATACTTGTCCACAGGTGTAGAAAGATTGAAATCACACTGGTAAACATCTTGATTCTAAATGCTGGTCTATGGGTTAGTATATATACAGGTACTAGTCTACAGGTGTAAAAGGTTGTTGTATATTGGTTTAAAAAAACAAATATCATCTCTGAGATGAGGAGAAACTTCTAAAAATGAGTGTATGGGGCCGGAGCAATAGCACAGCGAAAGGGTGTTTGTCTTGTATGCAGCCGACCCAGGACGGACCTCAGTTTGACCCCAGAATCCCATATGGTTCCCCAAGCCAGGATCAATTTCTGAGCACATAGCCAGGAGTAACCCCTGAGCATCACTGGGTGTGCCCCCCACAAAAATTAAAAGACTAGTTTTTAAAATGACATTTTAAGCCATAACTTTTGGGAGGAATAATCAATGACAGTTTAATTTAGTAGAATATTTTTAACCTTCTTTTGTAGATTTTTGGACCAGGGGATGATGAAGTGAAGCAACAGAAGTGCAACATGTTCTCCTTGCTTTTTTTAGGTCTGGGGATTATTTCTTTTTTCACTTTCTTCCTTCAGGTAGGTACTTATGATGTGCTCTTTTTAAATTAATTTGTATTTATTTACAAATTTGTATTTATTATCAAACCTGAGTGGTGCCTCCCATCCAATCTCAAACTTTAGGATGAGATGGAATGAAAACACAGTTGTCACAGCTCTTAGTAGGAGGATTTGTGACCACTTTGTGTGCTAAATTAAAGAGTGCCTTCAAAAAGCATTCAATACCACTGTGAAGAAAAGTACCGTATTTTCGGCCGTATAAGAAGACTTCTGAACAAAAAAAAGTCAACCGAAAATCGGGGGTCGTTTTATACGCTGAGTATATCCCGAAAAATGTTTCAATATGCCGCTAAAGGAAACAAAAAGAATCAGGCTGCAGAGTTTCCAAATCTCTTTCTTGGGGGCTCCCAAACGGTACTCAGAAGATCTGGGGGCCACTTCTGGCAAAACCCAGCTAACCATGTTGGTGGTTCAGTGCTAGGGTCCAGGATGGGGTGTTGTTCGGTTCATGTAGTGGAGGAGATTAACTGACGCCACCAGGGAATTGCCAGAAAAGGTGCCTATGATAAGGGACCAAACACTGCAAGGCTGCTCGGACCACCTCTCGAACTCAGCCAACCCAAGCAGGCTTTTTATGCATGCAAATTAGACAATGTTCTGGACCCGAATCTACACTGTCAAAAGCCTGCTCAGATTGGCCAGAGTCAGAGAGGAAGTCTATTATAGTAGAACCTTTGAACCTTTCTTTTTGTGATTGGCTCACTGTGGTACATACAGTAGCAGCACAGGAACGTTCTGTCTGATACAGCGAATATAAAATTAGGGAGTTGTCTTATACGCCTAGTTGTCTTATACGCCAGAAAATACGGTATTTGAGCTTGTAGAACATTCAATGAGTTGAATTCAACTTCTAGTTGTAAATTTGAAAAACAAAATGCATTCTCAATTTTGTCATTACTCATCATACAGAATCAGGTAACTTCTCTGATCTTTTAAAAGTTCAGATGAAATATCTAAAAGAATGTAATTGTTTTGCATCTAGGCTAATAGGCCTGGACAAAATGAACTAATAAACCTGATTTTAACCTTACTTTCCTATCTAAATATTTATATTCACATAGGCAGCTAACTGCTGCCTGTGTAAGTCTTCAGGGGTGCCTGCCTTAATGGTGCTCTGGGACTATAATTGACACTGAGGATTGAATCAGGTTGTTTATGTGCAAGACAATTGTCTTAATCTCTGTAATAGCTCTCTGACCTAAATTTATCAAATAAAACTTTATGTCTCTTTAACTCAACAAACACCACAGAGGCCTTTCATAATATAATTCATTAAGTCGTTAATTCATGCAAAATTTTTAAATCATTCCCAGCAATGTTGGACCAATGGTAAATGGAAGATCAAGCCTTTTATCTATGCTGTTATTTTATGCCTTGCTCAAAGGAACTGAATGATTCTGTCAGGTACCAAACCTTCACATGCTAGTGTTTAGTTATTTTAATATGTTTAGGAGGCTGCATAGTGTTCACATTAGCTGGAAGCTACCTTCCATCAATGATGGAGAAGACCATGCAAATTCTTTCTGAACACCTGGGACAAACTCTCCCTAGGAACAGATCAGCCATCCCTCAGGGTTAGTAAAAATTCCTAAGGTGCCCTCACAGTATAGTCTTCACACTAACACTGGTTCCCACCCACTCCAGTTTTCCTTCATTTTGAATGTGCATATTTAGAAGGATAAAAATGGTCTGAAAGGAGGCTTGGACGATCTGTGAATGGGCTCAGTTGGTCACATCCCTGGGATCATGTGGCCCCTGAGCACCACCAGATGGAGGCCTTGGGCCTTAAACATTGCCAGTTGGGGTCTCAGAGGATCATCATCACTACCATTACAGCAACTACAAATAAAGGCTTGGAAAGAAAGAATTGTTCCCCTATGACCAAGTTGAGCTGTAGCAAGGATGTATCAAATTTATGAAGAACCAGATGCAGATATCCTCTTTCCCTCTATATTAGTGTTTTTCAGCTAGACTCATACACCCTCTCTCCTTGATATAACAAGAAGATTATAGATGAAAGTGAAGTTTCATGTAATGAGACTAGAGGGGCAATTAATTGGACTGAGGTGGGAGGAATGGCAAACAAAGGAAACAAGACTGGAAGGGGCCACAAACAACAAAAGTTCAACAAACAATACACAACAGAAGTCTTAATGTATCTCTGCATAGAATTTAGTTCCTTCTATTTACAAACATTTTGTTTAAAATATTAAGAACATACTCAAAAGTACAATTAAATAGCTATTCACTGAAATGATGTCCATGAAAAAATTGAGAAAGTAAACCCATTGAGGATTCAGAAACCAGAACTGGACACTGCATGTTCTGGGTCTAATGATTTTATTTTGTTAATGATTTCATGGTGACATGAATTTTAGCTGGGAACTTTGAGTTAGCATTGGGTCCTAGACTTGTGCTATTTGAATTATTGATCTTATATAAAATAAAAAAAATCAGCGTAAATATGCCCACCTGTGTCAGAATATTGGCAACAATTCAGAGTAACAACAGCCTTTTCTTTCAATCAGGGCTTCACTTTTGGGAAAGCTGGAGAGATCCTCACCACCAGGCTCCGGTCAATGGCCTTTAAAGCAATGCTAAGACAGGTAGGTGTGTGCCTGGGGAAAGCTTCTGTTCAGTCAGAATTCTTCTAAGTCTCTTTCTGTGTCTGTCTTATAATTCTATATATCCCTCCCCCCCCCCCCCCGCAAGGAATTCATGCAAGAATCCTGCAGATTTCCTGGTTTTTCAATAGCCAATAACTTCGAAGAGCTTTCACAAGGCATGAAATGTTCACTTTAGGTCATTGTAAAATAAAATTCATGAGTTGTGAGGTCAGCCCACACACCTAGGCAGATGGATGTGAAGAAGCAGGGTAGAAGGTAGAAGGATTAGTAACCCAAACTGATCAGGAGAGTCATGAGATCAGTGGCTTTTCCCTCATATTGTTGTCTCGAGCCAAACCAAAACTGCCTTTTCTTTATTATCCCAGAACAAAATCTATCAAGGTGGGGCAGGGCAGAGTGATCCAGGCGGGCTTTTGCATATCAAAAGAGAAATTTAACAGAAAGAGGAAGATGAAAAACATCTTTGTTTTGGGATAATAGCTAGGTATCATCTTATAATTGGTAAGCTTATTTTGCAATTATCTCTGTTCATTTGGATACCATTATTTGAAGAATCAGTACCTGAGTTCTAGGCAAGCCCAGGTTAAGTCATTTGAGATACAGGATACGTTCAAGCAACTAGTGTTCAAGCACCACAGTTGACTGCCACAGTGGACTGTACTGGCTGTAATTTCTCCCAAATGGTAGCAAATACAAGACTTAGTCATTTAAGGTGCATTTTTGGTTTGTATTCCATTACAAACAAAAATTATAATTCAAATATCATTTTATTTTATTTTAAAAGAACCACACCCAGTGGTACTTAGGGCTCTTATTCCTGGCTCTCTGCTCAGGGATAACTCCTGTCAGGGCTTAGGTATACCATATGTGTAGTCAGGGATTGCACCTCGGTTGATCTTCACTCAAATTTTAGAGACTATGTAAGAGATAATATGCTGAGACTGATCTCTTAAATGCATTATCTTCCATTTAGTAAAAATTACAAGCAAACCAAGACCTGTATACACAGACATAATCAATTCTGTTTTGGGGCCAGAGAGATAACATGGAGGTAAGGATGCATGCCTTTCATGCAGAAGGTCGGTGGTTCGAATCCTGGCATCCCATATGATCCCCTGAGCATGCCAGGAGTGATTTCTGAGCATAGAGCCAGAATAACCCCTGAGTGCTGTTGGGTGTGACCCAAAAACCAATAAATAAATAAATAAATAAATAAATAAATAAATAAATAAATAAATAAATAAATAAATAAATTTTGTTTTATGGGGACTCTTCCTCTGATTGTCAGGCATTGTTATGCAATTGCAAATAGAAACCTTCCAAAAAATAGTACCATATTTTGAGCAAGTCATTCTTTAAACCATTTGTCAGCACCATTTACATTATTGCTATAAAAGAAAACTCACATTCCGTAGAAGTGTAGATGCTGGAGCCGGAGCAGTGGTGCAAGCGGTGGGGCATTCGCTTGCTAAGCACTAACCTAAGGCAGACCACGGTTCAATCCCCTAGCATCCCATATGGTCCCCCAAGCCAGGAGAGATTTCTGTGTGCATGGCCAGGAGTAACCCCTGAGCATCACCAGGTGTGGCCCAAAAAAACAAAAAAAAACAAAAAAAAGAAAAGAAAAGAAGAAGAAGAAGGAGGAGGAGGAGGAGGAAGAAGAAGGAGGAGGAAGAAGAAGAAAGAAGAAAAGAAGAAAGAAGAAGAAGAGTAATTGCAGATGCCATGGATGAGCAGTATTTATTAATCAAATCATGCAAAAACACTTCCTGTCAGTCCTTGCAAATCAGAAGCATGGTAAGAACCAGGATTGATGTTTTTGCACCAGGAGTGAGCTGAGTTGGACATCGTGCCACCACCACCTCTTTGTGAAAAGAAGTTCTGTGGTACGAATTGAGAGGCTTAGGAGAGGGAATGTAGCTCCTTCTAAGCTGAGCAGTATCATTACTACCTCTGAATCTGATTAGCCTGTCATCCTTTCCCATCTTGTAGCAGAGCACTGGGTTCCTGGTGCATGCTCAGGGGAGGTTCAGGGACTCCACGAACATGTAAGTTCTTCTCTTGCAATTTGAAGCGTGGTTCTCTACTCCACCTTGAGGGGTTGGGAAGAGTCATTTTGTTTTCATTTTATTTCATTTTATACTAATTTTAAGGTATATTTTGTGCCATAGGACATGAGCTGGTTTGATGATCATAAAAACAGCACTGGTGCACTTTCTACAAGACTTGCAACAGATGCCTCCCAAGTTCAAGGTGTATGTAGACCTTTGCTTGTATCTTTCTTGAATGTGGTTTGGAACAAGTATGTAACCGTTGTACTTCTTAAACTGATGTCAGATGGAAATAACAGTGGAAATAACAGAAACCTCAAACAAATATAAACAAGGAGGGAAAAGTTAAACTTTAGAGTTCATTGATCTACTGGCCTCCAATGCCAGGGATCCAGGTTTCATTTGCCTGAATGACCTTTCATTGCAAAGTTGACTTCATCCACTGGCTCCTTTACAGGCTAACTATAACTGCCACAGATTTGTTTCTCCAGCAATGAAATAGCAGGCATGCCTGTCCTTTCTCTTAAATCTAACTTAGATTCATGTGGCTTCCATTGACAACCCTGAACCCTCTTCTGTATCCAGGAAACATCAACTCTTGGGGGAGATCTGAGCACCTAAAAGTTTGCTTTCACAGTGAAGGAGGCAGGAAACATCATCAGTGTACACTATGACAGGTTTCTTTCTGAGTGACTTGCACTAGAACTTTTTTTTCTGTGTGCTTTCTGGTATCACAGGACACAGATCCTTGATAGCAGTTTGTTTCTTGCTCATTTATATGTCTAAATCAAAAGTTCTTTTTAAAGTAGCAAAGAGCACCTGGTGGTTGATAACCTCTTGAAAAGTATGCTTCATGTAAGTCCCCTTCATTGAGAAATACTAGTTTTTCATGGCTTCTCTCCAAAGCAGAGCTGCCAGTTAACTTCGTTCTGCCTAGCTTAACTTATGTGGACAAGAGAGAAAGCACAATTAAAAGACCTGCCATGGCTCCTGAATGAAGTACAAGTGTCCGGGTTTTATTGTAATAAAAGGGAACATATGTCAGAGCAGACATAAGAAGCTCTCATCATCCTAACCATGAAGTTTAATGTGCAGTTAATATCCCCATTTTTTTTTCTTCCAGGCCACTGGGACCAGGCTGGCTTTAATTGCACAGAATACAGCTAACCTTGGAACTGGTATTATTATCTCATTTGTCTATGGTTGGCAGTTAACCCTTTTGCTACTATCTGTTGTACCAATTATTGCTATATCAGGAATTGTGGAAATGAAAATGTTGGCTGGAAATGCTAAAAGAGATAAAAAAGAACTAGAAACTGCTGGGAAGGTAAGCCATATAAGACTTTTAGCTATTATAATATTGCCTTTGTAAAGGTTTTATTTGAATATTTATTAAAAATTTATAAGTTAATAATTATATTTTCTCAATACTATTAATAATTCTATGTCAAGTAGTTTACTGTATTATTCATTACTAGAATTAGAAAACGGGATGATTAAATGTAAAATCTATAGAGAACTCAGCATGAAGTTTTAATAAAGAATTTGTGAATTTCCAAAGTTCAGTTTACCCTTTACTTCTTATCTGGAAGGAATTGTTAAGATAAATGTTTTATCTGTTTAACAGA
Organism: Suncus etruscus; assembly: GCF_024139225.1. NCBI lineage: Eukaryota > Metazoa > Chordata > Mammalia > Eulipotyphla > Soricidae > Suncus > Suncus etruscus. The sequence goes on from NC_064848.1 coordinate 101,889,122, forward strand.
TAAGGTGTCCTTAACATTCTGACCGCAGTTTGTGTTAAATGAACCACATTCAAGTTCGAGTGCAAGTCACTGGTTGTACACATCAGTGTCATTGTGTTTAGAAAAAGAAAACAGAAATCAATTTTCTCAACGCAGGCCATACCTTGTACTGAAGGAATAATCCTGGGACTGGAGTAATATAGTATAGTGGGTAGGACATCTGCCTTGCATTGGCTGATCCGGGTTTGAGCTGCAGCACCCTACATGGTTCCCTAAGGTTCCAAAAGTGATTCCTGAGCACTACCTCACTTTGGTGTGGTCCCAAAACAAAAAACAATAAAAAAAACTAGAAAGGAAGGAAGGAGAAGGAGAAAGAATGAACAAAAGAAATAAAAGAAAGAATGAACTAATGAGGAAGGTAGGAAGGAAGGAAGGAAGGAAGGAAGGAAGGAAGGAAGGAAGGAAGGAAGGAAGGAAGGAAGGAAGGAAAGAAGGAAGGAAGGAAGGAAGGAAGGAAGGAAAGAAGGAAGGAAGGAAGGAAGGAAGGAAGGAAGGAAGGAAGGAAGGAAGGAAAGAAGGAAGGAAGGAAGGAAGGAAGAAGAAAAAGAAGAAAATAATACTTGTGAATTCTGTAAGATGAGCAGCCACTAGATGTTAGTAATGTTTTGATTTGTGGTTCTACCTATAATGGCAATTGGGTAGACATTTACTTGGGCCTTAGTATGTGTTAGTGTTCAAAGTATTTATATGCAGCAGCTTTTTATATCATCACAATAATCCTGATTCAAGTACCAATGTTACCCTATTTATACAAATTAAGAACTTAAAAATTGACCAAGTTATAGGAATGGCTATCATTTAAGTCTGAGCTGTTTAGGATAGGACCTCTTTATGAGTTTTAAAGTTTACACATAGTTTACACAAAGATATCTTATGAATATTTATTTACATATTTAAATATAGATTAAAGCAAGTTTTTTTAAAACTCTTATGAGTTTCTGATCCCTTATTGTAACATTAGCAGGTGAAACAGATAATTAATGTAAATTATGACACTTCTTTAGTACTACACTTTTAGCCCTATCACTAATATTTTTGCAACCAGCCTTCACTGAGGTAATGCAAGGTGAGTCAGATTGTGTCTTCACCTCACAGAAAAGAAAACATTCCAGGGTTGAGTAATGTGTTTCAGTTGGAAAGTGTGCCATGTAACGGGTAAAAATTAGAATTCTAGCCAAGGATGCTTATACTAAGTGATATCCAATGAATACTTTTCCCTTTTATCTTGTGCTACATTGACTATAGTTCAGAACATTGTTAGTATCTGACTATTGGGTGTCTATCAAAACACTTCCTTTGGGACCGGAATGATAGCACAGTAGTAGGGAGTTTGCCTTGCATGTTGCCATCTCGGGTCAGACCTAGGTTCAATCTCCGGCATCCCATTTGGTCTTCGAGCCTGCCAGAATGGATTTCTTTCCTGTCTACCCCGAGTCTCTTCTGGAGGAAAACTCTATAGGCCAGTACACAGTCCTCACATACAAGAAACTTGGAGCTTCTGCAATTCTGAATCCTTATGAATCCTTGCTTATTTTATAGCAAATCTTGGATAATTAGTCTTGACCTTTTCACTCATAGTATATGATATTAGAGAAGATAACCAATATCTTTAATTCTTATTTTCCCTTTCCTGGGGAGAAGGGGGGTACACGTGGCAATGATCAGAGTCTACTGGCTCTATGTTCAGAGATTACTCTGTGGACGTTATGGGATGCTGGGTCTACCTGGTAGGCCGCTGACAAGGAAACACCTTATCTGCAGTACTATCTCTCAGGCCCCTTTTTCATTTTTTATGAGAAAGTTACATGGTCTTCTGTCCCTTTCAGAGAATGAATAACTCAGATTAGTTCTTTTTTTTTTTATAACTGAAACCCAACTATAAACATGTTTGTAATCATAATGCTTAAATAAAGATACTATAAAAATAATAAAATAAAATTACTTGTAATAGCTATGTTAATAAGATAATCTTCAAAGCTTAAATGTTAATTAGCAATATTCAATCATTGTTTAATTTTATTTACTTTGTCAACTGGCTTAATACACATCCTAAGACAGGTAGAGGACTCAAAGGGCTGGAGGGGTGTACAGTGCATGTAGCAGCCCTGGATTCAGTCCCTGTCATTATATGGCTCTCAATGACACTGGAAACCCAAACACCAAGGAAAAATTAGCACCAGAATATTGTCAGGTATTGGGTCCTCCAAAACAAAAATAAAAAAGCTATATATCATTGTAGGAAAAGGCATCATTCTTTTTCCTCAAAGAAAATTTTCCACTACCTTTATTCCAATTAATTATAGTTAATGGACTTGGGATGATTTTTAGTTTCTAAAAAGTCTCACAAAAGGTTTTTTTTTAAAGCCCTATTAATGAGGTTGGTTATAGGAGGGAGAAAGAATAGATTGCATAGAACCCTGTTTACTCAAACCCTTCCTAAAGCCCATGATTGGGGTCCTACTATATCAGAGTTAACTCTCAAAGCAGTTAAACTGGCCAGAAAGTCAAGAATATGGAGTACATCCATGAAGAACTAATTATTTCTATGTAAATCACAAAGCAGGAGAAGAGCTTAGCATAAGGGTTAAGAACTTAGACTTGGGGGCCCGGAGAGATAGCACAGCGGTGTTTGCCTTGCAAGCAGCCGATCCAGAACCAAAGGTGGTTGGTTCGAATCCCGGTGTCCCATATGGTCCCCCGTGCCTGCCAGGAGCTATTTCTGAGCAGACAGCCAAAAGTAACCCCTGAGTACCCCCGGGTGTGGCCCAAAAACCAAAAAAAAAAAAAAAAAAAAAAAAAAGAACTTAGACTTGGCATCCTCATTAGTATGTATGTATGATATTGGTATGTAAGTTAATAATGTTCACTTATTAATTTCCAAGTCTAGAGTTTTAGTCAGGTTATTTAATTTCTCTGTGCCTTGATACCCTCATTTGTAAAGGCAATACTTACAATAAGAAGAAGAACAACAACAATGATAAAGGTTATCTCACAAGATGGTTGTGAATCCTATATCAATGAGATATGACTTAAATGAGGTAATATATGGTCAAGTTCTCATAAGTAGTCTCTGGTCTGAATGTTATTTTTGTGGGATTTTCACTTATGATAAAGATATAAGGTTATTCAGCCTAAAGTATCAAAAATCATGCCATCATCTATTTATAGGAAGTTGATACCTGAAAAGTCTTAAGATTGATAACATTAAAAACTGGAATTAAAAATGTTATGTTTTTTGATGTAATGGTTTAGTATTTCTCAAACCTTATTCAACTATTTATCTCCTGACCTTGTTTTTTTCCTGTGTTTTCTCACATATCTCCTAATAGTTGGTTCCTGCTGTGCACATTTACATAAATTTCACCCCTGGCTGCCTTGAAATATTCTGGGGGCCATGGTGGAATCATGGCTCCTAGTTGAGAAACACTGCTTTAGATTAAATAGTTATGGCACAAACTGAAAAAGTGGTTAAATTCTAAGAATTAGATAACAGTTTTGACTGACTTAAGGGAATTTGAGATCAGAATCCAAGGAGATGTGGTGTTTCTCATTTAACAGGGCCTGATAGCTAGAGAGTTGGGCCTGAAGATGCAGTGATGCTAAGGCCCTGCGGTATCAGGGATCACCACCTTGGGGACCTCCTTGGGGACCACCAAAGGGACCGCCTTGGTGAAAATGCTCAGGTTTCACCAAGGAAAACCATGGTGTTGCTTGGGGGGCCCTTTGTGGCTGATGTAGGGGTTAGGTAAATGTAAGGCATCAACCCTCATCCCTATGTTTCTTCTTATCACTAAAACCTCATATCTAATAATGATTTGTTCTATGTTACAGATTGCAACAGAGGCAATAGAAAATATTAGGACAGTTGTGTCCTTGACTCAGGAAAGAAAATTTGAATCAATGTATGTCGAAAAATTGTATGGTGCTTACAGGTAATAAGCTGCGTTGTTTGAAGAGCCATGTTTTCTGAGGCTGAATTGTATTTCCCAGTAGTCATTTTGAAAATTGCTTCTGCTCTAAACAATGATATGACTATAAGGCAGGGGTCTCAAACTCGCAGCCTGCGGGTTTGCAGCCCTCCGTGCAACATTTTGTGGCCCTGCCCTAGAGGAATCTTTTTTGTTTTGTTTTGTTTTAGTTGTTTGGGTCACACTCCCCAATGTTCAAGGCTTACTACTGACTTTGCACTCAAGGATCACCCCGAATTTGCCTCCTGCGGCCCCCAGGTAAATTGAGTTTGAGACCCCTGCTCTATGAGGTAGATGCCAAATGCACAGCTATATTTTCTTGATTTTTAAAACAATTCTAGCTTTTACAGGTATCCCCATTATAGTAATCAGGAAGTTGAAGCTAGACATTTAAAATAAAATAACTGGGAGCAAAATTTAAACCTGAATTAATCTGATTTAGACGCTGTGCTTTATTCTGAAATGCAATGCAAAAAGAGACTGAAGAAATGGTTAAAAATATATGAATTTTCTTTTCAGGAATTCTGTGCGGAAGGCACACATCTATGGAATTACTTTCAGTATTTCACAAGCATTTATGTACTTTTCTTATGCTGGTTGTTTTCGATTTGGTGCCTATCTCATTGTGAATGGACATATGCGTTTCAGAGATGTTATTCTGTAAGTATTTAAAAATATTAGGATTGTTTCTAAGAAGGTTTGTATATGTCTAAAAATTTTAAAGTATAAAAATAAATTTTATTTTTTCAAAGATGGGGTTATAGTTGGATTTACCACTAAAATTTGATCTTGTCAATGGCTCAAGTATAATTTATAATGGCCCAAGTTTAATCATCTGGATGGACTAAAATTAACTATGTCCATGTTTCTAAAGTAGAATTTTATTAATACATAAGAATTCCAATTAGGACAGCAATTTTTTTCATTGGGCAATGTAGGCAGAAATAAATCATAATTAGAAAGTGGTTAATACCATGCACCATGCTCTGAAAATAGAGTTAAATAACTTGCTGTTTCTCTGCAACTAAAAGATGTCCTCGACAATGAAAGGAAAATGCTTGATTGATACAAAGACTGGCTCTGGCCCACAACCTGGCCTGGGATGACCCTGCCAGCATTTGCCTCTTTCTTTTTTTCTTGCTCTCTGAGACTAGCCAATGGTCTTTCTAATTGATTCATTCCTTCCCCCGCCCAAATATGCTAAGCACATCCAATTAGGTTACAGTCTAGTCTTGCCCAAAAGAAGCTTTAACTTTTTAAGACCATTAGACAAAATTCTTCTCTGCTACCCCCAGATATTGAGATCTTAAAGTAGGAGTGAACAATTTTTCACAGAACTGAAAAAGTGAAATGAGAATATTTGAAGAATTGTTCTTCTGTTTTTACTTAAATCAAACTAGCCATGGAAAAAAAGTGTATGTAATCTTTGTGTCTGTCAAGATCCAGCTGGAAAGAAATGGAGTTGCCAAGACGCTAATTGAGGAGCTTTTGCCAACCAAAGAGTCTGTTTACACTGGGTTGAGAAACATGAAGATCAGCAGTGCACAGGGAACTGCTGACGCCTCTGTAGTGCTCAGCTAGAAATTGTGAAAACCTGAAGCTTGAAGGGCAAAGGAGGGGACTATTTCTCAGAAATTCCAGGGTTTGGGGGGATTTAGGGTAGTGGAAAACCAACTACATAAACTGTCCAAATAGAAGAGGCCAAAGTTACAATAGCACCACAGACTATGTCTCAGTTCTACCATTCCCTGTGGACACTTGAAGCACCTTGATCTTACAATTCTATTACTGGTAGGGTTTCATCCATCCATTGTTTCAAAACACCCTCCAAAAGGTGTCTTCTTCCTTCTACCATGGTCTCACACTACCCTCCCTGACATCGCTTGCCTCCTGCCCTGTAAACTTGTAAACAAGTTCTCAGCTTCTATTATCTTTGACTATTTGCTTAAATACATGTTTTGGTATCTGAGGTTTAAGAGTTTGAGGGGTAAAACTATGTGTATTTGAAGGGGGCAGAGCAATAGCACAGAAGATAGAGCATTTGCCTTGCATACAGCTAATCTGGGTTTGATCCCCTGCAACGAATATGGTTCCTTCAGTGACCAGGAGTGATTCCTGGGCAGAGTGCTAGGAAGTAACCCCTGAGCACTACTGGGTGTGACCCTCCCCCATAAATATAAGTAAATACTTTTAAAAAGTTCTTTATTTCTTGATATTTTCCCCTCCTTCTCTGTGGAGAGCTCTAGATTAAGAATATTTTGGGAATATATGTATCTTGAAATTGTTAACCCTTAGAAGTGTTATAGACAAATACTTTTATAAAGACCATTTAATTAGACCAGATTGATAGCACTGCAGGAAAGGCATTTGTCTTGCATGCTGCTGACTGAGGTTCAAAGCCCGGCATTCCATATGGTCCTCCAAGCCTGTCAGAAGTGATTTCTGAGCATAGAGCCAGGAGTAACCCCAGAGCCGGATGTGGCCCAAAAAGGCCATAGAATTAGAAAATTTACTTTACTTTAGGATAATATTTTTCAGGGTATTATCAATAGATATTATAGCTTTAAAAGAAGCCATTTTTAGTAAAGTACACAATACTAAGTATATAATTATTAAATTAATTAATTTTTATTTATTTATGGTGATGATTATACATATTTAGTCTATAAACAAAGTTGGAAGTTAGGAACCTATATTTAATAAGTAGCTTCATTCTCTAGTACTTTTAGAACTTGGTACATCAATTCCCTCAAAACGCAAATGAGATTTATTTATAAGCCATCTCCTAAAAGAGAACTTGAGAAAACTGCATTAATTCTGGGAAACTGGAAGCACCTCAGGAAGCCAGAGGACAGTAAAGAAAATAAAGTCTTGGTCTGAGAGCAGAGTTCAGGTGCTTACTTTGCATATTGTCAGTTCAGTATCACTCACATAGCAATCCCAGACACACACACATACACACACACACACACACACACACACACACACACACACACACACACAGAGGCAGGAAATGATCTTGCCTCTTCTCTGGATTGCTTTTGTTACTGGAATTTCATGGAAATGGGCAAGAGTTCTAAGACTAATACTGATCTTTGGGCCATGCTAAGCAGTATGTCTTTGAGCTTCAAATATCATGATGCTAATTATATAAATAAAATTTTTCTCTCTCTTTTTTATTTTCATCTAGGGTGTTTTCAGCAATTGTGTTTGGTGCAGTAGCTCTAGGACATGCTAGTTCCTTTGCTCCAGACTATGCGAAAGCCAAGCTGTCTGCTGCACATTTATTTATGTTGTTTGAAAGACAACCTTTGATTGACAGTTACAGTGAAGAAGGACTGAGACCTGTGAGTTTTCTGCTACCCTATTACTTCTCTCTCTCTCTCTCTCTCTTTCATTCTCTCTCTCTCCTCTCTTTTATTCTTTCTCTTTCTCTCACTCTCACTCAGCCACGTTTGGCAGTGCTCAGGGATTACTCCTGTTTGGCTCTGTGCTGAGGGATCACTGCTTATGGGATGGTGAGACTTGGGGGACTATATGTAGTGCTGGGAATTGAACCTGGGTTAGCCATGTGCAAGGCAAGCACACTGTGAGCTGTGCTATCTCTTTTATCCTGAACATTTCTCTTGGTTAAAATTGAAATCATATTCTTTTTTTAATAAATCTTTTATTGGGGGAGGCACACTCGGTGACACTCAGGTGTTACTCCTGGCTATGAGCTCAGAAATTGCTCCTGGCTTGGGGAACCATATGTGACGCCAGAGGATCCAACCGCTGGGTCCTAGGCTAGCGCATGCAAGGCAGATGCCTTACTACTTGCACCATTGCTCCAGCCCCTGAAATCATATTCTTGTAACACTTGTCTGTAGTGTAACTCCACCTAGTCTAAGCTGCACTCCTATCTATTGCTATCTGGTGTGATCATTGTGCTGAAGATGACTCTTATGTTTTGCTTCAAATTACTTTTTTAATTCTAGAAGTACTCAGAACAATTATAATTGCAACATAATTTGGTTGTTGTTGTTTTAGGAGAAGTTGGAAGGAAATGTGACATTCAATGAAGTTGTGTTCAACTATCCTACCCGACCAAATGTGCCCGTGCTGCAGGGGTTGAACCTCCAGGTAAAGAAAGGTCAGACACTGGCCCTCGTGGGCAGTAGTGGCTGTGGGAAGAGCACGGTGGTCCAGCTCCTGGAACGGTTCTACGACCCTCTATCTGGAACAGTGGTGAGCACACTTTCTTAAATTAGAAATCTGCTTTAAGACTGAATTCCAGTGACCAAGCCAATGCTGGTGTATTGGTGAGGATAAATCAGATCAGAAAAGGTGTAGGGTTCTAACGATAAAATGACTACTTACCATAAACTTCTAAGAGTCACCCATAATCAGATAAGTATGTAGGATAATAGTGTAGAAAACAGTAAGTCCTCAAGGTCTTTGAGTTCTGAGAAACTGTCTAAAAGTAAAACAACATATAATGAAAACAGCTCTGGAACAACTTCCTTTCATTTAACATAGAACTGGATTCTTCATTTCTCACCATTAATATTGAAAACACAAAGAAGAAAGTGTTCTTGAGGACTGATGTTATCAAGAATTTATTGAGGTGCCAGAGAGATAGCATGGAGGTAGAGTGTTTTCCTTGCATGCAGAAGGTTTGAATTCCGGCATCCCATATGGTCCCTCGAGCCTGCCAGGAGCTATTTTTGAGTGTAGAGCCAGGAGTAACCCCTGAGTGCTGCCGGGTGTGACCCAAAAACAAAACAAAACAAAAAAAGAATTTATTGAATATGAAAATACTAAATCTGAATTTGACCTCTATCCTTTCCTAGATCTTTGGTAGTCTAGTAAACCATGACTTTGTAGGTTATAAAGATAAACTACAACTCCTTTCAGAATTCTAAGTAGATTTCCCAAGACAAGCTAGTAGTGCTTTATTTTACCCTTCCCACCTTTTTCTGTTTTCCCTTTTCTATATAACTTTTAACTCTAGGCTCTAACTTGGACTTTGATTCTTATCTCCAGTATTTTTATACTGGGTTTCTATCATTGGCTTTCTGGTGTTTAGTCTCTGGCTCTCTTACATGAGTGAGACTTTTCTCTAAATAATAATGCTTACATCTCCCAGTTCCTTGGGATGACACACTGACTTAACTCTACATCTGATCTTCATTTATATTCCCCAATATACTAACCTTCATTGTTCATGGAAAATTGTACACTTCTAATATTAGTTTTATTTGGGGGGGGTTGGGACAGACCTAATAGTGCTCAGGAGTTACTCCTGGCTCTATGCTCAGAAATTACTCCAAGCAGACTTGGGTAACTAATTAAATGATAGGATCAAACCTGGTTCAGGCACATGCAGTCAAGTGCCCTAACTACTGTGCTATCACTCAGGTTCCTAGCTATTCTTTAAGTATAATAAGTCCAGGCAATCTACTCAACATTATGCCATAGGTATCGAGCAAATACTCTGGCAGACATTTTAAAATTGAGAAATCAAGATTATTTATCTGCTACTTTATATGTAGCCTTTAGTTTGTGGCAAAGAGCAATCAGATTTAATAACACCAAAGTCATTCTCACAAAGACTCTTCCCTTTTGAGTTTAATTGCCACTGGAACTTTTGTCCTTAGTACTTGTAGAGAAATGAGAGAACTTGAAAACTGGCAGTTCTCAAAGAAGAGAAGTAGATGTGGAGAACAAGAGTTGATACTCTTTTATCATGATGAGGTTAACATATTTTCACCTTTTATGCTTGAGGGATGGGTTTAAAGTAGTTTCAGTTAGAAATAACTCCAGGACAGCAGCTATGTGTATAATATTTGTGAACCTCCTAAAGGAAGAGGATGATAAAGTTTTCTGGAAGAAGGCAATTAAATACAAAGAAAGGAATTTAGATAGAGACGAAACAAGCCACCATTTTGCCAATTAGACCAAGAATGGTTTAATTATCTGATTTTGTTGGCTTCCAGTATAAGTGCTAAAATACTTGTGAGGCTTGATGTTTCACAAACTGATAATGCCTCCATGCAGCAATCCTTCAAATCGCTGATCAGGGTTAGTTTTTCTACCTTATTTGCTAGTTATTGTTGTTTTTTAAAAAACATTTATTTATTTATTTAGGTTTTTGGGCCACAACCGGCATTGCTCAGGGGCTACTCCTGCTCTGAGATCAGAAGTAGCTCCTGGCCAGGCTCCAGGGACCATGTGGGATGCCAGCAATCGAACCCTAGTCCACCTTGGGTCAGCCAGTTGCAAGGCAAATGTCCTATTGCTGTGGTATCACTCTGGTCTCCTGTTTTATTTTTATAGTTTGTGGATTTGATTTTCAGTTTCTAGATGGTCAAGAAGCAAAGAAACTCAATATCCAGTGGCTCAGAGCTCAAATTGGAATTGTGTCTCAGGAGCCCATCCTGTTTGACTGTAGCATTGCTGAGAACATTGCCTATGGTGACAATAGCCGAATTGTATCAAAAGATGAAATTGTGAATGCAGCCAAAGCAGCCAACATACATCCATTCATTGAGACATTGCCTCAGGTAAGTTAATTGATAATTTGTTATGAAAAAATTCAACTATAAACTGTTTTTTATTCTTCACCAAGTTACACACAAATTCTTGTAATATATTTAATCCATAACTATGGATAAAACACTGAACTTTGATTTTCCTACTTTAAATTTTCCTACTTCCAAGTTTCCAAATTTATTCATTTTTAATTTTAATTTTTATGAAGACACTGTGATTTACAAAGTTGTTCCTAATAGAATTGTTTCAGGCATACAATGTTCCAACACCAGGGGCTGGAGTGATGACACTAGAGGTAAGGCGTCTGCCTTGCAAGCACTAGCCTAGGACAGACCACAGTTAGATTCCCCGGCATCCCATAGAGTCCCCCCAAGCCAGGAGTTATTTCTGAGCGCATAGCCAGGAGTAACCCCTGAGTGTCAATGGGTGTGGCCCAAAAACAAACAAGCAAACAAAAAAACAATGTCCTAACACCAGTATCACCACAATTATCCCCTTCCCTCCACCAGTGTCAAGTTCCTTTCCACCCCTCAGCCTGTCTCCTTGGTAGGCCTATCAAAATTGTATTTCCTGTTAGTTGATCTAGTAAAACTTAAAATAATGAAAAAAATAATTTTAGAAAATAAATTGATAAAAGTCAATTTGTGATATTTGCTGTATGCTTTTAACCTTTCTCACTCTAGTAGAGGGCAACCTTATGCACCATTAACGAATGCTGCATTCAATGCCACATGTTGGGCAGTTTCTTCTGTTCTTTAAAGAAACTTTTTAAACATTTCTGCCAAACTGGTTTCAAAGCTGTGAATCTTTTAAGGTGTTGCTTCTCCATGAAGCTCTTCAAATATGAATGATAATATTGATGAATAAAGTATTCTTATAAAGTTTTCTTATTAAGGTGTTTATTTTGTTAAATTTTTGTACTATATCCTTCTATTTTTTTCTGGCTCACAGTTTCATTTGACAGATCTGCTGTACATTTTATGGTTTTCCTTTGTATGTAAGTTCCTTTTTTGTTCTTTCTGCTTTCAGCATTCTGTCTCAATCTTTGTATTTTGCCACTTTGATTATAACGAATCTTGGAGTTTTCCTTGCTGGGTCTATTTTTGCTGAAACCATTTGTGCTCTTGGATCTTGATACCTGTAATTCTCAAATCTCAGAAGATCTTATGGATTTTTAAAATGTTTCTTTATCACATTTTCCTTCCTGTTCTTTTGGAACTCTGAATATTCAGATATTGTTCCTCTTGAATACATTTCAGAATTCTTTGGTGTGCTATTTATTTCTTTGCATATTTTACTTTTTTTCAGTTCATTTATTGTCCAGATTTTGCTTTGTAGTGGTTTCCTTTTTTTTTTTTTTTTTAGTCTTGAAGTTCCTTGAAATTTTTTTTGTTCATGTCTTTTATTCTATTTAGAGCTTTACGTGACCTTTTTTTAAAAATATCATTTGCCATGTTCTTCATTTCTGTCATTTATTGTAGAATGGCTAAAGAGCAGTTCTCCACTGGAGGGTTACTGCGGATATCTACAAGGTTGCCAGGCTTCTACAGGTTACTGCAATAAACTGCAAGTCTGCCTGTTGCTCAGCTGCTGCAAGGCCACATAGGCCCAAGGCCTGGTGATTCAATGCTCACAGGGATCTTGGGGCCCAGCTGATGAATAGGGCCTAGCTGCCTACTACAGGCCCAGGACTGAGAGAGAAAGAGGGAGAGGGATAGAAACTAAGTATCCTATGTATTCCTGAGGCCTGAGGCCTGCTGACAGCCTGGGGTGTGTGTGTGTGTGTGTGTGTGTGTGTGTGTGTGTGTGTGTGTGTGTGTGTGTGTGTGTGTGTGTGTGTGTGTGTGTGTGTGTGTGTGTGTGTGTGTGTGTGTGTGTGTGTGTGTGTGTGTGTCTGTGTGTGTGTCTGTGTGTGTGTGTCTGTGTGTCTGTGTGTCTGTGTGTGTCTGTGTGTGTCTGTGTGTGTGTGTCTGTGTGTCTGTGTCTGTGTGTCTGTGTGTCTGTGTCTGTGTGTGTGTCTGTGTCTGTGTGTGTGTGTGTCTGTGTCTGTGTGTGTGTGTGTGTGACGGAGGAGAGAGAGGGAGAGGGAGGAGAGAGAGGGAGAGGGGAGAGAGAGGAGAGAGACAGAGGAGAGACAGAGGAGAGAGGGAGAGGGAGGAGAGAGAGAGGGAGAGAGAAGAGAGAGTGGAGATAGAGGAGAGAGAGACAGAAGAGAGAGGAGAGAGAAAAGAGAAGAGAGAGACAGAGGGAGGAGAGAGAGGGAGAGAGGGAGGGAGGGAGGGAAAGGAGGGAGAGAGGGAGGGAGAGGGAGAGAGAGGAGAGAGAGAGGGGAGACAGACAGAGGGAGGAGAGAGAGGAGAGAGAGACAGAGGGAGGAGAGAGGGAGAGGGAGAGAGAATGGAGAGAGGAGAGAGGGAGGAGATGGAGAGAGAGAGGGAGAGAGAGAGGGAGGAGACAGAGAGGGAGAGAGAGTAAGAGAGAGGAGAAGAGACAGAGGGAGTAGAGAGGGGGAGAGGGAGAGAGGGAGGGAGAGAGGGAGAGGAGAGAGAGAGAGAAGGAGAGAGGGAGAGAGAGAGAGGAGAGAGGGGGGATAGACACAAAGCAGGCAACATCTCCGATGCTTTATCTCTAGCCTCCATGAATGGGCAGGTGCTGTTTTGGTCACTATCCTGAGCCCTCCTAACAGTCCAAATTTTTCTTTTTATACCCGGCATGACAAGGGAGTGTGTCCAAGGGACATGTCCAGTGGCATGTTTCCAGTTGGCAAGTACTATTGTCATTACATCAACAATTTATAACTATAGTTGTTTTTTCATTCCAACTCTCATACTTTCTTGTTTTTTTGTTGACTACTTGTGCTATAATTTCTTCGAACTAATTGAACATCCTCATCACAGGCTCAGTAAAGTCTAAGGATTTACTGGTGTTATATATGTTATTGGTGATATTGTTTTTGCTCAATGTATGTGGTAGGTTTTTACATGTTTTCTCCATGGGTTTTCTATTTTGTTTGTTTTTTTTCTTTGTTGTGGGTGGGTTGGATGTTTGTAGTTAACCCCCTGGAAGATGCTGAGGAAGTAGATTGGAGCTTACTCTTTATTTTTTCTGCCCATCTGTACAGAATAACAGGAAGTATAACTGTGAGTAGCAGGTAATTTGTTGAGCAGATATCACGTCACAAGCTATGATGTGGGCCCTTTAATATAGTATAGGTGTGGAAGCTTCTGGACCCAACCTGTAGGGTGGGACACTGTATTCTGTTCTGGAATAGGCCCAATGATGTCCACTAGCAACAGGTCACAGTTAGCTTGGTGGAACAGCAAGCAGAAGGTTCAAAAAAAGTTTGTTTGCAGGAAGGGCACAGCTGGTGGTGAGTAACACTCAGGTGTTACGCCTGGCTCTGTGCTCAGGAATTACTCCTGGCAGACTTGGGGGCTAAATGGGATGCCAAAGACCAAACCTAGGCTGGCTGCATGCAAGACATATGCCATACTCACTGTACTACCACTCCAGCCCTCAAATTTATTTTTCATTGAGAAAATTAGCTGTCATGTCAGATTGTACAGTATATCTGTACAGTATATAGAGAACATATGAAATTATAGTAAGTTTAAGCATTGTAATAGTTTGAAAACCTAGTGAAAAAACTCTGTTTGGAGGCCACATCTAACAGTGCTCAGGGCTTACTCCTCCTGGCTCTGTGCTCAGTGATTACTCCTGGTGGGACTTGAGGGAACCACATGTGGTGCCTGGGATTGAATTCAGCTTGGCTATGTTTGGCTATATATTCATTTCGGCAAGAACCTTACCTGTTGTACTCTCCCCCTCTCCCTTGCCCTGGCCAACAAAGGAAATAATTTTAAATCTGTATTCTTTTACAATTTTTTCTTATATTATACTGGCCAAAATTTCACATAAGATGTTATATATATATACTAAGAGAGACAAATTCTTTAGAAATGATCCTGGTTTTAGAAGGAAATTTTGGACTTGCAGCTTTATTTGGTTTTTGGGCCACATGGGCTGATGCTCAGGGGTTACTCCTGGCTCTTCGCTCAGAAATTGCTCCTGGCTTCCTGGCTTGGGTGACCATATGGGATGCCGGGGATCAAACCCAGGTCTGTCCTGGGTCAGCCACATGCAAGGCAAAAACCTTACTGCTGCTCCAGGGCTCTACTCCCTAGACTTGCATCTTTAAAGTGTTGGATTTGTAAGCTCTTTGTTAGCTGTTTTCTTTGTTTTGTTTTGTTTTATTTTTTTGTTTGTTTTGGGGCCACACCTAGTGATGCTCAGGGGTTACTCCTGGTTCTGCACTCAGAAATCGCTCCTGGCTTGGGGGACCATATGGGAAGCCAGGGGATCAAACTATGTTCCGTCCTAGGTTAGCACATATAAGGCAAACACCCTACTGCTTGCACCACTGCTCCAGCCCCTTGTTAGCTCTTTTTATCAAGTTAGGTTGGTTCTCTTTTAGGTTTAAATCTTTTACCATCAATATGTGAGTTGGATGTTCACCAGTTACAGCTCTAATTTTTTTTTTTTACTTTTAATATTAGTGTTTACATATTAGCATTGAGTTTTCAGCTGTTAACCAATTCCTAGCATAAAATCATGTGATCTTGGTATATGACCCTTTCTATAGTTTCTGGGTTTTATTTTCCAATATTTTGCTTTTGTGTTTAGAGGTATATTATTCTGGAGTTTTTACCCTGAATTGTCTTTATCCAGTTTTGAATAGGGTGACACTGGCCTAATAATTGGAGGTGGGATTATTTTTTTAAATATTTGATAGAATTTCTTTTTTATAAGCTATCTGAGGCAAATAGATATATGTAAATATTTTAACCTAAATCAACTTATATATTCAGATTTTCTGTTACTTTAAACTAATTTTAGTAACTTGTTCAATAATTTATCATATAAAACATAAAATTTATCATTATGTGTTCAAAATAATTGCTTTAACCTTGTTTTTGGTAGGACTGACAATAGTTAAGTGCTTTCTCATTTATTCCTGATCTTGTTCATTCCTCTCTTCTGTTCACCAATCTAAATGTTACTTATATTTCTATTGTAAAGTAACTGAGAACTAGTCACTAATTTTCTAGTTTTGTTTCTTAAAAGGAAGATTCTGTTAAGTGGCAAACCTAGAGCTATTAGATAAATGTTAAATCTATGATGTTTTTCTTTTGAATAGAAGTAACAGTCAAAAGTTTATATGATAGATCATTAGTTATTTCTCTGGTTTGAAAATTATTAACATAACTATGTATGACTTGCAGAAATATGAAACAAAAGTAGGAGATAAGGGGACTCAGCTCTCAGGAGGTCAAAAACAGAGGATTGCTATCGCCCGAGCTCTTATCAGACAACCTCAAATCCTTCTGCTGGATGAAGCTACATCAGCTTTGGATACTGAAAGTGAAAAGGTGTGGCTTTTACTGTTCCATTTAAAGTAGAAGTTTACTGTACTGTCAACCATGAAAAAATAAGTATGTATGTGGGGTAATCAAATTTTGACCAATTTTTGATGTTGAACATTTTATTCCTTCCAGTATTTTCCAAATTAAAAAATACAAACAGCAAAACATTTAAAAAAAGATCTCCCTCAATATATGTTAGCATATTGACTATAATAAAAATACATTTTCTAGCCTTAACTAAATTATATTGTGCCCACTTAGAAATCTTAAATATTGGGGCCGGGAAGGTGGCGCTAGAGTTAAGGTGTCTGCCTTGCAAGCGCTAGCGTAGGACGGACCATGGTTCGATCCCCCGGTGTCCCATATGGTCCCCCCAAGCCAGGAGCGATTTCTGAGCGCATAGCCAGGAGTAACCCCTGAGCGTCAAACGGGTGTGGCCCAAAAACCAAAAAAAAAAAAAAAACAAGAAATCTTAAATATTGTGAAGATTCACAGTGAAATTGTATTTTTATTATAAACACCATGTGTGTATTATAATGTTAGTTATCTAAATAATTCTCTAAAGTAAAGACTCAACAGATGAGAAAAGCTAAGTCCTTTTTGTTAGGATAGTGAAAACTTATAATTTCCTGTATTGTTAAAACTTACATAGGATACTTTTTAAGAAAAGGCATATTTAAGGGCCCAAGCGATAGCACAGCAATAGGGCATTTGCCTTGCACACAGTTGACCCAGGACAGACCTTGGCTCAATCCCCTGTGGCATCCCATACAGTCTTCCAAGCCTGGAGCGATTTCTGAATGCATAGCCAGAAGTAAACCCTGAGTGTCAATGGGTGTGGCCCAAAAACCAAAAAAAAAAAAAAAAAAAAGATAAGGCATATTTGGATTTATCAACAGATTGTCCAGGAAGCCTTGGACAAGGCCAGAGAAGGGCGCACCTGCATTGTGATCGCTCACCGCCTGTCCACCATCCAGAATGCAGACCTCATCGTGGTGTTCCAGAACGGTAGGATCAAGGAGCACGGCACACACCAACAGCTGCTGGCACAGAAAGGCATCTACTATTCCATGGTCAATGTTCAGACTGGGACACAGAACTTATGAACTCTTGTTATGTCTTAAAAAATAAATATAAAACATTCTACAACTTTTTTTTTCTAATTTGTTAAAGAAATTTTCTAGTTTTATATATATATATATATATATATAAAAGAGGTGTATCCCAATCAGTGTGATATTTAATTTGGTGTTCAAAATGTATGTGTTTCGAGTGGTTTCTGTTCGACAGTGTATGCAGTTTGGGTCTCCCCAAATTGTCAGAAAGATACAAAGAAAGAAAAGCCCTGTTTGGGGGAATAAAAGCTGCAGAATCTGGAATAGCAGTGCAGCTCACACGCTGCCTTTGTTCCCTGAAGATCACCAAATTTGTCCCTTCATAAAGAATAAACAAAGTCAAACACAAAAACGGTAGAAGAAATTCACAGAAATAATGTTAACATATTGATGCTCTGCAATTCATATTGAACCATATTCAAGTGTGTACCCGTGGTACATACTGTTATCAATGTGTATGGGATTATATTTATGGCCCTGATTATCTGGATAGATGACAATTATTTGGATACAATTTTTTTAAGTACAAAGGAAAAATAAATTGTTTATAGCCTTGGAAACTTTCTATATTATTATTATTTTTTTTTACAGAATTGAAATATTTAAAATAAATTCTAAAGTTGGAAGTACATCAAAGCTCCTTCCCCCAGATGATATTGCCATTAGATAAACTAACTTTTCAGGCATATACTTATTCCATAAAACAAGAAAACTTAACATTAGGTATTTTAAAAATGCTAAAACTCAATGAATATTGCACACATTGGTTCAATACAATTTTAAACACTGGAAATAATAAAATCCTAGATTTCTATAGTTAATGCATTTTTCCACATATAATTCTACTTTCCCCAAAATATTAATTCACCCTTTCAACAGAAAAGAAGTGATTACATGGGGGAAATGAGTTCAAGGCAACCCTTGGAAACTAACCACACAGGAATGTGTCTTTTCCATACTTTTTTAATAGCAGTGCCAATTCCCATTGCTGCAATACTGTATTTAGGTCAGTTAAGAAGCCAATCCAAACTTTATCTTTTCCAAAACAAACTAGTTATTACCAAAGATTTTTATAACTATTACCAGATACAAGCTGGACTATCAGTGAACTGAATTTGACTTTCTTGTTTTCTCTTTTTTATTGCTTTGAGGCCATGTTGGTTCCATACAAGGCAATTGCTTTACCCTGCCCCTACAGTTTCTGTTAAATGTGAGCCACAGATGTCATTGTGTCCACCAGATAGCATAACCAGCAGAATGCAAAAGTAAGATGTGACTTTAGAGCCTCATTCTTAAAGGAGGCTTTGTCGTTTCTAGTTTTCTCAAACTACCAAGAACAGAGGTCTATAAAACTGATCCGTGACTAAATGCCACATGCCACAAGTCCTCAGACAAAGGATGAAGCCATCCTTAGTTCTTCCCCTCAGTTATTGCAGTTGTGCTGAAACAAATCATGCAAGTGTAGTAGAAGACCTATCAGCACAGTCAACTAATATAATCATGAGAATTGTTGTTATGCACTCACTTGAGGTGTATTAAACAATAATTCAAATATGAGATGAGAAAATATAAATTGAAACAGGTACAAATCCATATTGAAACATATAACAAGAAGCCATATAATAAGAGGATTTTATTTTCTGAAAGAAACTACAAAATTTTACAGGGAGGAGAAAATAAAATTAAAATTCTGAGATGAAGTCAACATTTAATTCTTTCATATAATCAAGAATATATGTTTATTTTTACATTTACAAACTAATTACAATATAATGGCTGTTAGGCATTTTGTGTTGTCAGAGGATGAAAACCCCACTCTACACCTTAGTTCTTCTGTTTATTACACAAATTATTGACTATTTTTAGAGCACCAATAAATCATAGTGATCATTTCCAAACATAATAGTCTTCCATCTCTAGGTGAAGATGAAAGGCATGTATTTCAGTAAATTAGTATCTAAACTTACATTCCATACCTTTTGGCAACTAGAAAATATTAAAGTGCTTGAAAGATAATGATTATTAGAAAGGACTTATAACCTATACAGGTACCAACAAAAATATTTGAAAATATTGTAAATCATAAATTTGCATTGTTGAAGCTCTCTTAAACTTTGCATAGTTCTAGATTGACTATATAATAATTTGCACTGCTGCTGCAAAAACAGAGGACGTTTAAAACATTTTTATACATTTGGTGTCAGTATAAATTTAGAGAATATGATTCTACTAATTTCTACTTTTAACAAGTTTCCTTCCTATCTAATATCACCAATCCACTCCCAACATCCAGTGATATAGTTATTATTAATTTCTAATTAACATATCCTTCCAATCATACCACCAATACCCTACTAGCACCCTGTGAGATAGATATTCATTTCTAAAGAAGAGCACTATTCATCAGCTGCATCATATCGTGGAAAGCATAAAATATCTGCTGAACCAGTTTTTCTGCATCAGTCTCTGGACATGATTTCCAGGCTGAACATGATACAACAAACCTATAGAGAAAAAATAATAAATAATGAAAAAAACTGTATTATAGTTACCATAGTAAAGTTCCAAATGATGAGGACACATCATGACACAGACATGATGTTTAGTCCACCTGGCTATTGATATGTGAATTCCTGCTGCCATGTAAATGTAATCTGACCAGAAGGTTGAAGTCATACTTACACCTCCTTTGAGGGACACCTAAATTCACCTAATTAACCTAAGGACAAATGGGAACAAAAATCAGCCAGAGTTCATGATGCTCTGAAATAAAGTATTTTTGTTTTGTTTTGTGTGGTCCACACCTAGTGGTGTGCAGAGCTTAATTCTGGCTCTGCAATTAGGGATCCTGGTGGGGCTTAGAGATCACATGGGATGCTGATGCTCTAGCCTCAAGTTATCCACATGCAAAGCAAGATCCTTGCCTGCTATACTATCAACTATGGTCCTGGAGCAAAATCTTACTGTGTTAAACAAACAGCTCTTCCTAATGTGCCCTAAGTGAGTGAGCTACAATATGAATTTATTTTATGGGTTGCAATGACGTGAGCGTTTTTCAAATGGTAATATTATAGCTCTTGAAGAGACTACTTTCAAAAGTAGAAAAGAAAGTATTAGAGAAGAAAAAATATTTTTAGAAAATACAGACAGAAACTCATGAGAACAAAGTTATGCCTCCATCATTTCCTTTTGACTCCACCTGTTGAATAAACTCCCTACTTATCAAGTGACAAAAGTGGCACCAATAAGCTACCAGGAATAGGAGAGAAGCCTAGATTCAGGTGCACTAGGCCAGTGGTCGGCAACCTTTTTTCTCAACTGAGCCAAATCTCGCCAAAATCACAATTGAAATTTATTTTGAGAGCCACACAGGGCGCGCACTGACAGAGGCTAGGGGCAGAGTCCTGACTTCTGGAATGGCCGGCCGCCCAGCACACAGAAGAGCCAAATTAAAAGTGTAAAGAGCCACATGTGGCTCACGAACTGCAGGTTGCTGACCACTGCACTAGGCAAAAACACTCTAGAAATAAATTTTTCCTTTCTAGACACTCAGAAAAAATTTTACGAAAAAATAATGCATTAAACTCAAATCAAAACCATGATGTACACTGTAAAGCCAGGACATTTTCATATAATCCCCAAAGACAAACATCATAAACATGTGATTTAGATTAATTAGAATAAAATAAAAATAAGTTGTAGCTCTATAAGTAAAAAAGAAATCAAAATAAGTGTTTATATTTTCTGGGAGATCTAGAAACTTTTGATAAAGTTCTACTTTGTTTTTGCCTAGTGATTTAGAATACCAGCTTACAATGTATACAATTTTCAAACACATATTTAGAAACACCTAAATATTTGAGAAGATAAACAATGCCTACTATTAATTTTTAAAATTCAGTCATAGTTCTAAATTATGAAAAGAAAATAACCTTTCCTCCATGTAAATTTGTACTATTTTAATAAACAAAGAACATGTTTTTTTATTTCTTCTTTTTTTTTTGTTTGTTTTTTGGGCCACACCCAGTGATGCTCAGGGGTTACTCCTGGCTATGCGCTCAAATATCGCTCCTGGTGTGAGGGACCATATGGGATGAGGGTGGGGGAATTAAAACACAGTACATCCTACATTAGCATGTGCAAGGCAAACGCCCTATCGCTGCAAAACTGCTTCAGCCACAAATGTTTTATTTCTTAAGAAAATCAGGGGGGAAAAAAAGAAAATATTCAGGGGCTGGAGAGATAGCACAGCAGTAGGGCATTTGCCTTGCAAATGGCTGACCCAAGACCAACAGTGGTTCAAATTCTGGCATCCCATATGGTCCCCCATGCCTGCCAGGAGCGATTTCTGAGCAGAGAGCCAGGACTAACCCCTGAGTGCCGCCAGGTGTGACACAAAAATAAAAAAATAAAATAAAAAAAAGAAAGAAAATATCAGGTTATATTATTTTTGCATATAAAATTAGCAAAATGCCTGTGCAATATCCATTGCAGTCTAGTTGGTGGTATTGCCAATGTGTGGGTCTGAATATATGTGAAATCTCTGTGCTTCTCCCAATTTAAAATTTCTTTAAAAATAAGTCTCAACATTAAAAAATTAGTGAAATGTTTTATAATGAATAGGTTTGGCAACAATGTAATGAAGTATATAATATTACTTCTAGTTATGAAAAGGGGAAATAATAGGGTAACAATAAAATAAATTATGGGAATCCATAATAATACATATTATTCAACCACTAAATGATCTAAAAGCATATTTAAAGGCAATGTGAATTCTTGAGAGGATAAAATTCACAAAATATGCAAAATATTTGCCATATGGTCTAAATTTATAAAAGTTACACAAATCTATATGCATTATAGATTGGAAACCAATAGTAACTTGTGTTTTATAGTGGATATGTAGAAGACTGTTATTACATTTTCCACATTTTATAATTTTTACCAGTATGTAGTACATTTATAATAAAATGCTATTTCAAAAATTAATATTTTTGAGTCACACAATTTTCAGGTTTAACAATGAAATAAAAAACAACCTTCAAGGGGTCAGAGAGACAGCATGAAGGTAGGGCATTTTCCTTGCATGCAGAAGGACAGTGGTTTGAATCCTGGCATCCCATATGGTCCCCCGAGCCTGCCAGGAGCAATTTCTGAGTGTAGAGCCAGGAGTAACCCCTGAGCACTGCCGGGTGTGACCCAGAAACAAACAAACAAACAAAACCCAAACAAACAAACCCACCTTCAGCCAGTCTTCATGTATTTCACTTAAAAACTAACTGTTTTTACTATCTGCTCAGCAAGTGCACCTGCCTTCTTCTCTTTACTGACATTCACACTCATCCAACTGCAGCTGACATAATCTCTTTGCTATAAAATTTAACACACATCTCTGTATTTGAAGAAATTGTAAACATGTGTCAAACAAAACTTGATTCTTGCATTAACATATTCTTAAACCTATTTATCCCCTAATTTCACCATAGTAAATATCACCATCAGCAACTCATCAATAAGTCCTATTATTCTAGCTAGCCTTGAAATATCTCTCAAATACCTCTCCACTTATCTCTATCTTCATTATCAACTGCCTTGTTCAATATATTATCCTTGCTTCCTAACTTATTCTGGCCTATATATATAAATCAATGATCTGGGGCTGGAGCAGTGGTGCAACGGTAGTGCATTTGCTTTGCATGCACTGACCTAGGACAGACCGTGGTTCGATCACCCAAGGTCCCATATGGTCCCTGGAGCCAGGAGCAATTTCTGAGCACATAGCCAGTAGTAACCCCTGATCATCACTGTGTGTGGCCCAAAACCAAAAAAAAAAATCATTGATCCTTATATCTGTATAAATTAATATAAATATAAATGTATTTATTTGGAGGCTTTTTGTTGGAGTGTTTTGTTTATATAAACTAGGCTTTCTTCTGGCTCTGTGCTGAGGGATCACTCTTGGCAAGGCTCAGGGCCATATATGATTCTGAGGGTTGAATCCAGTTCTATTTGTGAAAGGCAAGCACCTTGCTCACTGTATGATCACTCAGTACTCATATTTTTATATAAGTAAAGCATGTAATTTTCATGCTTAAGACGGTTAAGCTACTCATTCTAACTAAAAGAAAAGTTTAAACTCCTTGCCACAGAATAAAACTATACTGACCATCCCCCCAAAATTAGTGTCTCCCTAAATTTTTTAGGTGTAGATACTAAGGGTGTCCAAAAGTCCTGGAGTTCACTCTTGATGTTACCTGAGCAGCTGGGTCTACAGTTTGCTGCAAGACACTAAGGATGCATGTTGTGGTGTCAGGGAACATCTAAGCTATCCCAAAAGTATTAGGGGGTCTCCAGAGCTATAAGTGTTGGAGTGTGAAGTGCCATGTGGGTATGAAGATATCTGTACTATTCTCTGCAGCACTGAAGGTGTTGTGTTTTTTTTTGCTTTGTTTTTGCTTATTTAAAGCTTTTCAGGTGTCTACTCAATTGAGAACACTTATGAGCAAAAGCTTAAACATATTGATCTTTCATCTACTTCTCTCCAACCTCTTCTCCACCTTCCTTCCTTTAAGACCCTACCTGCCCCACCTATGTGTCAAGCTCTTTCGTACATCAGGAGTTGGATACCTCAAGCAACTAAGTCACTGTTGAAAACATTTCCTAAGTGTAATTCAAAGTACTGCTGTGGAGTTGTGGACCACATCAATAAATCAAACCTATTTATTCAGAAATTATGTTTAGATAAGTACGTGTCCATATTGTACATTTTTAGCACAAATAGGTGTTAGTGTATAATGAGGGCCACAGCACTGTTTTAGATAGGTAAGGCCTCAGAGTACATTTGAACAAAAGTCTGGATGAAGCAAGGGAGTGATCTCTGATTACACATATCAAGGACTTTCCCTTGTAGTAACTTGAAGAAATCAGAACTGTGAATAACAGTATGTTTAAGGTAGAGGACAGCCAGTGGCTGGAGGAGATGTGTTACAGGAGGGAGATATAATCAGTGAGGAAACAAAGAGCTGCATCATGTAGGGCCTCACAAAAGGTCTTAGTATTTTACTTATGTTACATAAGAAGACTAGAGAGTTTTGAATAGAATGTTTTGAGTTCTATTTCCAAAAAGACCATGCAGGCTGTTGTTTAGAGACTAGTCTGCAGGAAGGAAAGATTGAATATAGAATCTTCCACTTGTCAGAAAATATGTTACAATGCTTATTCTGTATACAGTAGCTTTTTTTTTTTATTTGTTTGTTTGCTTTGGGGCCACATTTGGTGGTGCTCAGGACTTATGCCTTCTCTGTGCTCAGGAATTGCTCCTGGCAGGTTTGGGGAACCATATGGAAAGCTGAAGATAAAACCTGGTTGGATGCACCCAAGGCAAGTGCCTTGCCTGCTGTAATATTGTTCAAGACCTTGTCCAATTATTTTTATTTTTTGTTTGTTTTTTTGTTTTTGGATCACACCCGGTGACACTCAGGGATTACTCCTGGCTCTACACTCAGAAATTGCTCCTGGCAGGCTCGGGGGACCATATGGGATGCCGGGATTCGAACTACCATCCTTCTGCATACAAAGCAATTGCTTTACCTCCATGCTATCTCTCTGGCCCCTTGTCCAATTATTTTTAAACCCTTGGTCCCTTTTTATGAAAAATGACAGTAAGATCCTTGTTCATACATTTATCATTCAAATCTATCATTCAAATTTAATATTCCAGTAATGTACATGAACTGAATAACATGAAATTATATAATCTAGGGGCCAGAGTTTTAGTACAGGGGTAGGGCATTTGTCTTGCATGCTGCCAACCTGGGATGGACCAAGGTTCAATCTCTGGTATCCCATATGGTCTTTTGAGCAT
Source organism: Suncus etruscus (assembly GCF_024139225.1). Lineage (NCBI taxonomy): Eukaryota > Metazoa > Chordata > Mammalia > Eulipotyphla > Soricidae > Suncus > Suncus etruscus. The sequence continues at coordinate 101,914,068 of NC_064848.1, forward strand.
GCCAGGAGTGATTCCTGAGTGCAGAGCCAGGGGTAACCCCTGCATGCTGCTGTATGTGGTCCCTCCAAACATATAGGTACTAAAAAATAGATGTAATACCTGTATAACAAACCAGACACAAATGATGCTGACTTTTAGGGACAGATGATAAAATTTGGGGAAAATGCTAATGGTAAACTTTTAAGAAAGGAAAAAGAATAAAAGCAAAGTATTAAAAATTGAAATGTCATTTATCCTATAATTCTAATTCTCACATTTCCTCTAAAGCACCTCCCAATCTGCTACTTTTTGATTCACATAATGCTGAATGAAATCACACTGTTTTGTAAAGACATACATGAAGAGATTGCCAGGGCATGTGAATGTTTCTTTAAAAAATCATTTTCGAAGACCTTTTCTTAAAAATCAATTTTATATTACCATGTTCTCTAGCATTCTTTTCCCTGACAGATTTTTTTTACATTATTTTCTTACTTTTTCCACAACCAGAACTTCAAGTTTATACAACCTTATACAACCTGAACGAATGTATCTGAGTTAATTTAAAGGTTCTTTTCATGTATAATACATCTTGTTACTTAGTACTGTATATTACTACATGCACTATCACATATTTCATCGGAACTTCAATAAAATACTTTGGGTAGAAAAATATGTTTCTATGTATACTGAGTTTTGAGGAGCTGGAGGATAATCACCAGATCCACTATAAGTGGTTTTCTACACAAAATACTTAAAGAAGTACTTTGACAAATGCCTTAAAAACAGGATAGATAAACTGTATACATACATTAAATACAGAAAAGGTAAAAAAAAAAAGGTGTTATCTATTTAGCAAGTGACAGATGACCAGGCAGCCTTAATATAGAGGCCTTCAGATAATGATCACTTCCTTACTCTAAGGCAGCAGCAATATAAAGAGTACACTCACCTGTCCTCTCTGATGTGGTAGAAAAATCCATAGCCATTGTGTACCATGGGTACCACCAATCCCTGCACTCTAAAATAACCAATAAGACTCGTTGAGAGAACAAAGTTTCCACCTCCTCCACTGTGTGGCATAAAGAAAAGATATTAAACTAAGTTTAATATAATTTAAACTAAGAAACTTAACATTCAGAAAAAGAAAACGGATTAGTGAAGCTATAACACGCTTTATTATGTTACCTTTTGGAGAAAAGTGGGTCTGTATAGAGTTCTGGAACTGGGAGGCCTTCCTCCTTTGCTATGAGTAATAAGCCTAAAAGATGACGATCAAACCCTGCGAATGAAGCCCGACATTCGAAGTTAGAAAAAATTTTCAGTGTATGTGAACTTTTTTCAAGCTAGAATGATTACAGCACAGTACCTTTTCCAGATGAACAGTCTTTCATCATTTTATTATGTTTTGTAAAAGCTTTTAACATCATTTTTTGTCGCTCAACAAGCTGTGAGAAAAATCAGAAACACTTGGATAGCAAATTGGACAGAAACCAAACAAATACCTGAGCCAAGAATAATTAAACATAATTGGGGAGAGGAAAATGATTGCTGGGATGACCTTTGGGTAAATCTTTTATATCTCTTCCTTAGTTCTTCTGCTGCCTTTTCTTTCCTATATGCTGTATGCATCTTGATTATTTCACAGATCAGGAGGCGGGGACTTGCAAACAGCACTAACATTAACAATGGAAACTGACATGGTAGAAAGACAGAAAAAATGAGGGCTTTAAAATCAAAGCATGGTTGTAATAAAAAATGATGATAAACCAATTCTATAAAATTAACACCTAACTATATCTAAATTACAGAAACAAATGTAATATAAAATAGTAGTGGAAAGGAACTATCCACTTTGTGTTGCTTTTCCTACAAAGTAAAAAACATGAGACTATTTTGGTTCTAATAAATGATTAACAAATCTAATTTCAAAAAGTTCAACCCATCAAGAAAAGCAGCCTTAGGCTAGAATACAGGTAATACAGAAGACAAGGCACTTGACTTTTATGCAGTAGACCAGGGTTGGATCCCCAGCCCCTGATATAGGACCCTGAGCCCAGCTGTAAGAATCATCAGGTGTGGCTCCAAAACAAAAACAAAGAACAAAACAGGAGAAACTCTTCCTTCTGGCACATTCCCACATTGAGGAGTCACTGGCATCTCAACCTGAGATGTGTACTCTTTGCTCCTTTTCTCTTAACAAGATCAACTTCTCTTTTCCACATCTTTCTCTCTCTTCCTCATTTATATATTAGTAAATTTCTTTAAAAGAAATTATTTTACTTTTATAAAGAAAAGATAGAAAAAAGCTTTCTTTTAAAAGTAACTAACAGGTTTCTTTTCTATTTTTCAGTAAAGTTTAAAGAAAAAGTACTTCACAGAATCTGAACTTTACAGGTTTTTATTCCAATGGTAGGTCAACAGAAGTGAAATGCCACAATAAATCAAGATACTATTCCTAGAAAATAATACAAATGATTTTTTTCATATGTCTTCCCTGTCACTTAACCTTTTCAACTAATGGACAAATACTTTGAACAGTTTAAGAAAAAGTTTGAAAGTATTCTTCTGATCCAGGGAAACTGAAGCAAAGGCATTACTTGTGGGTTGTTTTTTTTAGAACAATCAAATTCTGTGGACTGTTTAACTTTTCCAATACTCACACTGGCAGAAGGATTATGCATAGATTCACACCAGCTTGCTGCTTCTATTGTACACGATCGCAAAGTCTCTGTGCGACCATGATAAAAGTATCTCGTCATAGCTGTTTCATAGCAGCAACCAGGACTACAAGAAAAAAAGAAAAAAACACAAAATGTAGAATGTGAAGAAAATAACATGTTACAACAGAGGGGATTTACCTTGTAAAGCTGCTAGAGACAAATTTTTTACAATGTGGACAGTTTTTAATAACAAAGAAGCAAGGCTATTCTAGGAATAAAAAAAAATGACTCATAAACAGACTGGGAAACTTTCAGTTATTTCAAAAGTCTGCATGCTATCAGGTTCTATATTTGGGAATCTGTGACCAGTTGTCCCTAATCCTGCTATTTATGCTATGGTAGAATTCTTCACTTTGAGGAAGGCTGGATCAGTGACCTTACATCAGGAAGTGATGAGATGTTACTTCTGAGAGTAGGTCACAAAGAAAGCACTCTCCTGCTCTCAGATTTCATCACTCTTGAAGAGAGTCACTGACTATACAAAAAGTGCTTTTGAGAGACCAAGGTGGTAAGAAATGGAGGGAAGACTTCATAACAGCTGAGGTAGTACTGAACCCTCTGTCTCTGTGCAAGCTGGGAAGGGAATTTTCCATCAGAAAAGCCTTCACATAGGAACACATCCCAGGCTAGCACCGACTGCCACCATAGAGAGAGCTGAAGCCTGAGACAGGGCAGTAAACTGCAACTTGAGGGGCTGGATCAATAGTACACTGCGTAGAGCATTGGCCTTGCACATTGCAGATGTGAGATTGATCACCCTATATGTCTTCTAAGCCTGTCCAGTAGTAAGCCCTGAACACTGCTGGGTATGGTACAAAAACCAAAGAAAGAGGGGTGTGTTAGAATGGTATACTACAGAAAATCAAGTAAATTTTAAAACATGCAATGGAAAAACTGAAAATCAAATAAATATATAAAAGCTATAGAAAATAGCAAAAGAGCTGAAATAAAACCTTTCCTCTCAGTGATCATTTTTTAAATAATAATTACTTTATTTAAGCAGTGTTACAAATTTGTTCATGCTTGAGTTTCAGTCATAGAATGTAAACCACCCTTCACCAGTGCACATTTTTTTTGCCACCAATGTCCCCAGTTTCCCTCCTGCCCAACCCTGCCTGCCTCTTAGGCAGACATTTTACTTCTCTCTCTCTCTCTCTCTCTCTCTCTCTCTCTCTCTCTCTCTCTCTCTCTCTCTCTCTCTCTCACTCTCTCTCTCACTCTCTCTCTCTCTCTCTCTCTCTCTCTCCCCCCTCTCTCCCTCTGTGTCTCATATACACACACACTTTCTCTCTCTCACACACACACATACACTCTCTCCCCCCCTCTTTTTTTTTGTTTGGTTTTTGGGTCACACAGCAGCGCTCAGGGGTTACTCCTGGCTCTACTCTCAGAAATCGCCCCTGGCAGGCTCAGGGGACCAAATGGGATACCAGGATTCGAACCACCGTTCTTCTGCATGCAAGCAAATGCCCTACCTCCATGCTATCTCTCTGGTCCCTCCCCCTTCTTTTAATACTGTGGTTTGCATTATTGTTATTGAAGGGATACCATGCATATCACTTCATCCCCTTTCAGCATCCAGTTCTTGTCCAGAGTGATCAGTTCCAATTATCATTGTCATAGTGGACCCTTTGCTACCCTTACTGCCCTCACCACTCTTCATGGCAAACTTCCTACTATGGACTGGTCCTTCTGGACCTCATCTCTATTGTCTGTGGATATTATCACCATATTATCTTTTATTTTTCTCAAAGCCACAAGTGAGTGAGATTATTCTATATCCATCCCTCTCCCTTTGACTCATTTCACTAAGCATAATACTCTCCATATCTATCTATGTATAAGCAAATTTCATGACTGATCTTTCCTGACAGCCACATAGTATTATTGTGTAGATATACCACTGTTTCTTTAGACACTCATTTATTCTTGATCACTTGAGTTGTTTCTAAATTCTGGCTATTGTAAAGAGTGCTACATTGAACATAAGAATGCAGAGGGCTTTTCTGCATGGTTTTGTTTGTGTTTCTAGGGTATATCCCTGGGAGTGGTAATGCAGGATCATATGAAAGCTCAATTCCTAGTTTTTTGAGGAACATACATATTGTTTCCCAAGAAGGCTGAACCAGACTCTGTTCCCACCAGCAAGCAGTGAATAAGAGCTCCTTTCTCCCTGCATCTGTGCCAGCACTGGTTGTTCTTTTCTTTGTGATTTGTGCCAGTCTCTGTGGTGAGAGATGGCACCTTATTGTTGTTTTGATTTGCATCTCCCTGATGATTAGTGATGTAAAACATATTTTCATGTGCCTTTTGATCATTTGTGTTTATTCTTGAGGAAATGTTTGTTCATTTTTTCTCACCATTTTTGAATGGGGTTAGATGCTTTTTCTTGCCAACTTCTATCAGTGCCTTATATATCTTAGATAATAACCCCTTATCTGATGATGAATAGTTTCTCCCATTCTGTGGGTAGTCAGTTATCATTTTAAATGTAAAAGATCCAATTTGTCTTTCAAAGGCAGAGATTGATAGAAAAGATAAAATGAAAAACATGGCAAATCTGAATACTGTATACAAGATATTTACTTCAATATGAATATGTTAAAATGCTAAAACTGGTCCCTCAAGCCAGGAGCGATTTCTGAGTGCATAGCCAGCAGTAACCCCTGAGCATCATTACGTGTGGCCCAAAACACACACACACACATACACACACACACACACACACACACAAAAGATTCATATTGATCCTTCTCAAATTCTTGGATAATAAAGAGGCTGGAATAATCTCCTAAGAATACGAGAATAATAGTACCCTTAAATCAAAACCAAACAAAGATACTATAAATTGATAGAATGTCAATGGAGAAACAGATTAGGACACAGATTTCAAGTTTGGAGAAAAATTAAAATAAAATTAGGGTAGTATATGCTTGTTATCCCCTTAGACTTCAAAATTCTGATCATGAGGGGCCAGAGCAGTGGTGCTAGAGGTAAGGCATCTGCCTTGCAAGCGCTAGCCTAGGACAGACCGAAGTTCGATCCTCCAGCGTCCCATATGGTCCCCCAAGTCAGCAGCGATTTCTATTGCATAGCCAGGAGTAACCCCTGAGCATCAATGGGTGTGGCCCCCAAACAAAACAAACAAACAAACAAAAATTCTGATCATTAAAAAATGAATGGCCCTTACCGTCCATGAAGTCTAAAATAAGCCAGCTGAAGTGCAAGCTGAACAAATGTGTCAGGATGAAGCTTGTATTTCTTGGTCAGCTTTTTGCCAAAAGATGTAAAGGCACGTACAACAACCTCCAGGTCAGATGCCTAACAAAAATAATTACAGAAGAACAGTAAAACATCACCTAAGGAGAGTACTCACCCCCAAATAATAAAAGTATCATTAGAATTACAGTATATTTGGGTTTTGTTTGTATTTGTTTTGTTTTTGAGCTGCCCCTGTGATAATTGGGGTTACTATTATACAGGAAGTTCTTGAGTATCAGATAGGGTAGCACAGATTGAACCCAGCTTGGCCATGTGCAAGGCAAATACCCTACTGGTTGTTGTCTTACTCCAGCCCCATGTAATGCTTAGATAATGGCCAAAGTTGTATTCATGGTAGTAAATGTGGCTTCTTATAAAGAACTCATTTTTTTCCTTTGACAGGGGAGCTATAAGGCAGAGATCAGAGAGTGTGAGGGCCATTCCCAGCAGGGCTAAACTAATTGAACTTACAATCTAATGTGAGGGCCAGAAGATGAAGTTCCTAGGCTACCCAGGTAGACTTATGTGTGTGTATAATGGGGGGGTGGGGGGGGGCAGTCCTTCAATGTCACACCCAAGAATCTTCAAGGAACCATAGTACCAGAGCTCAAGCTGGACCAAATCTGCGTTGACCACATGTAAGGCAACTGCCTTGCCTGTGATATTATCTAGCTCCAAAGATAGATGTGTCTATCAAGTCCACATACTACCACTGCAGAAGAATCTAAAAGCTACTCAGCTCACTGCTCTTCAAACAAGGGGCTGTGAAATATCTTTTGGCCCAAAAAGGTTTATAGACAAATATAGGATTTCTTCTGAATTGGTCCTTTAGATTTTATAACCTTCACAAGTCTGAGATTAGAACTCACTCACTGACTCAAAATATGCTAATTTTGCATGTTTCTTACTATTTCCACATACTGTGAACTCTATCCCTTTATCAGGGTTTCTCAATCCAGTTTTTCTCAAGCTTCTTAACATGGTTCTCTGCAACTTCCCATAAGATAAAATAGGGCCTGGAGAGATAGCACAGTGGTGTTTGCCTTGCAAGCAGCCGATCCAGGACCAAAGTTGGTTGGTTCGAGTCCATGTGTCCCATATGGTCCCCCGTGCCTGCCAGGAGCTATTTCTGAGCAGACAGCCAGGAGTAACCCCTGAGCAATGCCGGGTGTGCCCCCCCCCAAAAAAAAATCAATAAATAAAAAAAATTTAAAAAAGATAAAATAATTTTATTTAGTTTGACTTTATGGAGTTATGAGGCCAATGGGCATTCTGAAGTGTATTTTCAAGTACTCACAAGGGTCAACCAAACCATCCATACCTTCTCTAAGTCTGCTCTGAACCAGGGATCTAAACCTTGACAACTTATAGATCTCATAGGAAATGTTTAACATTTTTCTGAACACTCTGAGAATACAATTTGAGAAAGGTGAAGTATGAAAAATATAGCAGGTCTTCATTTGGTGTAACATTATCAGAAGACCATGTTGCCATACTCAGTGGCATGAACTGACCCCCAGATAATCCTGAACAACTGTGTAATAGCTTGACTTAAATGGTCTGTAATAGAATAACATAAGATTAAAAATAAAGAAAACACACATTCCCTTTCTCCAAGAATATCTTGAAAGGAGCCAAGTCTGAGATGTGTTCAATAACTGTAAGACTATGTTAATTTACCACTACAATTTCTGATAGAAATGGTTCACTTCTTTTTAAATAAAGCAGCACCCATAAATATGACAAAATAAAATCTACCTGTTTGAAATACTGGGTTTTCGCAAGGCTGATGTCATTTAATATTTTCTGATCCACAGTAAAAACAAGCTCCACTGGAAGTGGGATATCTCGTACTTTTTCTGAACCCTAAAAATATAAAGACCTTTAATTTTAAAAAGTATGAAGACTACTTGTAAAAGTAGTCACATCTATAAAGACATTAGGAGAGAAGGGTAAAATATTTGTTAAACAGACCTTCCACTTTCCTTCATTCTCCAAAATCTTCTCATCAACATAATGGCTGACATTGACCATAACCATTGCATCATAAGGAGCATGCTAAAATGAGAATACACAGAATTTAGAATTCTTCATGTGAAGGCAAAACTTAAAACATTTTATTTTCATTTTCCGTCCAATCATAAAACAAAGTATAAAAATTTCAAATGTATCACTATCCAGTGACAAAGACATAGACATCCTACAATATAATTATTGGTGCATTTCATTCTAAAAATAATATTTTAGGTTGGATACATGTAATTAAGGCTCTTGAATAGAGATGTTCTTAAAGAATACATGAGCAATTTAGAGATAATATTAGCTAGTTGTACTGAAAGTTACACAATATGTGTGTATGAGAGAGAGAGAAACAGAAACAGTCTGACAGACAGACAGACAGACAGACAGACAGAACGAGCTGTTATAATGCACAGAGTGTGACTCTGCTCGACATAGAGAGAAAAAAACCAAAACCTTAATATGCATACTCAGCACACTCAGGTACAGTTTGAGGGGAGTGATTTCTTTTGGTATTTCAAATATTTTGACACTACACAGCTATATGGCTCTGTATCAAGGCCCAATACAGCCTTGTTACACCCTGCAGTGCTACTAAGTAATAGTAGCCATGACAACAAGGAAGATTCCTGAGGGGCTCAGTTTTAGTCGTGGGACAACTTCCTACCTGTCTCACTACTGTTCACATAACAAAATTTGAATCCTTAACAAATGTCTTTTCTAATAGCATCTTACCAGTCTGTTTGTTCTTTAGTTTTACAAAGAATTTTCATATAACACATTTGTCATTTTATTAAGATAACAGCATAAAAGCATGACTGGGGGCTATAAGTCTATTTGACTATTGTTCTACCCCCTAATTTCTAGTTCAAAGTTGTCCATCTCAAAATATATGAGAAAAAAATCAAATTGATAGTTCAAAGGGCCCTGAATGATCCTTGGCATCGAATGACCTCATTAGCACTGCTGGGTAGAGCATTGGTAAACCACAGCACCACTAGGTATTCCCACCACCTTAGATATATAGAAAATATGAAATGTTTAAGTACTGGGTCAGGGACATAGCTTAAAGCATACTATACATGCTGGAGGCCTGAATATGATACCCAGCATCATATGGTACCCCAAGGACCTTGTCAGAAGCAAAACCTAAGCACTGCCAGGTGTAACACAAACCCTCCACAACAAGCAAATTAAATTGCCTAATAAGTCTATTAGCTGACGTAACTTTTTGTTTGCTGGATTGTTTTGTTTATTTGATCTATCTTTCTATCTATCTATTTATTTATGCCTCATCTAGCAATGCACTTGGGTTCTGTGGACCAGGTAGTATCACAGATCAAACCCAGGTCTTTAAATTTAATGTTATTAATTCACATGTAAGTAGTATGTTTAATATATAACTTAATGTGGATTTTTGTTCTGAGTCCAATTCTACCACTAGTTATACAGCTTTAAGAAAGCTACTTAATTCCTTAAGCAAACTGCCTTATCTGTTAGAGGTTTTAATAATACATGTTCTTATACAGCAGTTGTGAAAAGTTATTTTAATCATGTTACTATAGTACTTACAGAACTTGTCCCAAAGCAAGGACCATTAACTGCTATTACTAGCCACTGCTACTTATCACATGCTTCTTATGTGCTTTTCACAAAGCCCTATAACAAAATCTATAGAATAAAAGCAAAGTAGCTGATTACAATATTTTAAATACCAAGGGGGAAATTTTGGTTATTAGTATAATCACAAAGTACCTATTCAAACAGTAAAGAGCATTATAGTTTTGGATAAAGGATAGGTTTACTTTACATATATTTACTAATGGTTTTTTCCAAAAGTTAAGTTATATTTTCTTTACCATAAGCTACTAGGGAAGCCTAAAAAGGAATTATAAAACAAACTACTGAGCAAAGGAGAAATCTCAACAGGCCAGAGTACATGCTTTGTATGCAGGAGCACTAAGTGTTGAGCCCTAGTCATGCATGGTCCTCCAAATCTGGCTGGGAATGGACTTATACTCCTGAACTACTGTATCCCTGACAGTCAGTACCCTTGACTACTCAGGAGTAGTCCCCAGCAATGCACAGTGAGACCACAAGATAAGTAAATTAAAAAAAAGTTATGAAGTGATGTGAATAGACTAATTTATAAAATATGGATATAAATGTGTTCACATAGAAGCCTACATGTCAGTGTTTATCAACAAGGACTACATGGTCCTTTGTGGGTGCCCAGGATCTTATGGGGTGGGGCACAGGTGAAAACTGTGAAAGTGGGATTATGATATGAGATGAGAGACCCACCTGTGGGACAGAGATGGGATCATAGGCAGGAACCAAGATTGGGAGGGACCATGTCAGAAAAGGGCTACTATACAGAGAGCTTCTCAGTTGAATGAGATGTGTGCTCATAATGGGGCCAACACTCTGTATTACACTATGAAATATTAAGTTCTTTACATCTGGAATTTGACCAAATAGCAGTATTGGTGTCATCAGTGAAAAAAAAAATTAAGGTAGAGAACTCGGTAGATGGGTCAAAGACAATAGAAGCATATGGTAGTTCCAGCTTCAATCCCTGGCACAACAGTCCTGAAACATCAACAGTTTGAGACCCTCTAGCATAATAAGGGTGTGTCCCAAATCCCCTACCACTACACACACACCAAATTAATGTACAAAATGTTTTCTGGAGGGCTGGGAGGAGGGGAAAGAAGATGGTGATTTTTTTCTTGATGAGAATGATCTTTACATAAATTATTTGGTTTGAACAAAGCTACATTCAACTAAATAAAATTACCAAAATATGAATTAGTGAAATTGGCAAAGTCTAACTGCTAACTCCTGTATAAGAAACACTAAAACTAAAAGAACACAGACACAGGGAAGTGGATAAAATATAACTAATATTAAAGTCATTTTTAGAACCAGTAGATAGAATGACTGTTCAGGGGCAGAGACAGCATAGAATAGGTCAGAACAGTGATCAATTGTAACTGATAGTTGACCCAAAAAGAGGGAGATGTAGTCAGGCATCAGTAGGATATTTCTCAATGGATAGCTTTCAGGAAATTGTGAAAAGACTCATGAGTCAAAAAGAACCAAACAATGGACTAAAGAATATGCAAGAAATTAACAAGAATTATTTTATCAACTACACCAAGAAAGAGGAAAGATGACATTTTCAAAATGACTCATAGCAATCTCTTACTATAAGGTGCTACTATAATAGGTGCCTGGTTGTATTAACTGCTCATCAACAACTCCACCTTATGGGATAATAGCTACTTCACTGATTGATTGGATGATTGGTAGCAATCAAATCAGTCTGTAGTGGTTTCTGAAGGAGAGTGAGTCAATCCTCTACATTCCTAGGTATGACATGTAACATGTGATACAAGTTAAACACCTACTTGCCCTAATGGGACCAAAATTCACAAATGCCAGTTACAAACAAAAGGACTATTCTTAAGACTTTTACTTGAACCACTGAGGGAAAAGGTCAGGTCTATCTATTGTTAATATTAATATAAAAATGAATTGAGAAGGTTTGAGAGTGTAGACATACAAGTCACAGTTAACAGTCTGCCTAAAAAAAATGATGGCATTCATAGGAAAATAAGACCTCAAAAATTCAGAAACAAGTCTTTTTTTTTTTCCAGAAACAATTTTTACAAAAGCATGTGAACACTAAAAGTCAGTCTTATCAAAAATTCACTGTACCCTACACAAATATTCTCTATATTTTAAAAGAGAATATCAAATGTTTTAATTTGGTTAATTTGATTTTGTGATCACACTTGGAGGTGCTCAGAGCACCTGACTGTGCTTGAAGGACTACATGTGATACCAGGGATTTGAATTGAGGTCAGCTGGGTGCAAAAAGTGCCTTACCTCCATTATTTTCTTGCTGGCCCCAATAAATATTCTTAAACAAATGTCAGTTTTACTTATGTTCCTATCTTCCAAAACTAAATAAACACTAGCTGATATAACTATTGAACCCAGTCCATGTAACACATCTATTTAGTGTTTTAGTCACTAAATGCTTTTGTGAGATGAAACAATAATAAATACTATCATATACTATATACCAAAGAATATATTATGTTAAAATGTTATAATGAGATTATAAATGTGTATGACAACTCATTGATAATTTAATTTTCTTGGATTATATACTTACTGAATAATTCAGAAAGTCAAGATTAGGTTTATAATTAAGAACACATTGGATTTGTAAAAAAAAATTGGAGAAAAAAGAGAAGCTGTTTTATCTTGTTTGAAAGGGAAAAAACAATGTAATAAGTAATTTTTATTTAATTTCTGGAGTTAGTTTCAAATATCACTTGTCATTTTAGGAAAATATAAAATCAATAGATAAATCTATAAGTATTTTTGCATACATTTATTTCTCTGAATAGAACATACACATAATGCTACTTATCTTTAAGAATAAAATAGGTTGTTAATTCTGAGCAGAAAACGGTGGGTTATCAAAGATTATGCTTCAGGGGTCAGGATGTGCCATGAAAAGCTCTGGTTCAATCACCAGTACTACATGGTACCCCGGGTTAGCTAAAAATAAATAAATAGCTTGTACTTCATAAAAATGCAACCAAATTCCACCTAATAAATATACACCAAACTGTTAGCTGTATTACAATAGAAAATAATTTGTCCTATACAATTTTACTGGGTAACAAAATACTTTTTCTCTAATGTTTTAAAAATAGAGGTCTTTATTTATATGCTACTATTAGCACAGTTGTATGTATTGCAGTTTACTAACAGAAATTAACTTAAATAATTAAAGGACAAAAATAATTTTCATGATTACTTACATCACAACTACAACCAAACACTCCATTAAAGTAGGAAATCAAGTTATAGGATTTGTCACCCCAGCGTACTGTTGGATCTCCAATAAGGGTCATTGCAGCTACCTAAAGTAAAAATATTTCCAAATTAAAAGGATTTTAATGGGGCCAGAGCAATAGTAGTGGGTAGGGTGCTTGCCTGACATGTAGTTGATCTGGGTTCAATCCCTGGCATCCCATATGATTCCCTAAGCCTGCCAGGAGTATTCCTGAATACAGCCAGGATTAACCACTGAGCATCACTGAGTGTGGCCAAATACAAACAAACAAAATTTAATATTGGTTTATAAGTACTTATAATTTAAGCATACAATTTTTCTTCTTCAGGTAAATTAAACAAAAGGATAACAGTTAAAATCAAAGAAACAATAATTCAGGCCTTGATTGTCAATAGTTCTCAAAACTCAAGAAATATTACTGGAAATGTTGATATAACATGATACGTGATAGGGTATAATATGATATAAATGTTGATATAATATTATGTAATATGCACAGATACTTAGAAAATATATAAACAAAAAACTCAATCACAGTACATTAAAAAAGACAGAAAGTAATTAGTATTTTCTGACACTTCAATCTATATGTTTGTGCATACATTCATGTATTTATGGACTCAATTTAAATGTACATCTAAACATAAACTACAATAAAAAAAGAGTTTAACACAATTAAAACATTCTTTCCCTAAGAATTTTGGTAATAAAAATAAAAAAATTTTGGTGATATCTAGAAATTATTTATAGATAAACAGAGAAAAAGTTGTTTTTTTTTTAGCTACAAGTTATACCGATCTCGTATTTATTACTTAAAACCTGGGGCCGGGCGGTGGCTCTAGAGGTAAGGTGCCTGCCTTGCCTGTGCTAGCCTTGGACGGACCACGGTTCGATCCCCTGGAGTCCCATATGGTCCCCCAAGGCAGGAGCGACTTCTGAGCGCATAGCCAGGAGTAACCCCTGAGCGTCACCAGGTGTGGCCCAAAATCCAAAAAAAAAAAAAAAAAAAAAAAAAAAAAAAAAAAACTTTGATGAATATAGTATGAAAAAATTTAAGTGTTTGCAAAAGACACACATAACTGCTATTTTTTATTATTTCCTAGTTCACAGTAATATTACCCCAGGAGGGCAGGGGGGAGAGGTACAGAGGAAGCCAAGTATATCTGGAAACGCTCTTAATGTCAGTGCATTCAATAAAATCCAAGGATAAATTACTTGTAAAGTGACAAAGTTCTTATGATAGAGTCAACAAAGAAAAGTCTAAGACACAATTGAATATGAATTGTACGTAGGTTCTTGAATGACTTTTGCCATGAGAAGCTCAATTAACCTAATGTTCTATGCACATTTTCTACTTATGCAATCAGTAAAAAGGATGGGAAACAGTGATATGGGATATATAAACATTAGTCATTTATTTCATAAATAGTACATATATGTACAAAAATGGACTAAAATATATCAAGAACTCAGTATGTACTATTTATCAATTCACAAGTTACATTATATGTAATAATTAATGTACTGTATAAATAATAATTATGTAATGTATAAAGCTGCATATAAAACAATTTCATCCAATATACACAAGATAATATACACAGATAATTTTGTTGGAAGAAATAATAAACACGATAGTTAAGTACCTGAGAATAATCTTCTGGTGTTACTTGTGGACTGCCATCCTCCAAGCTGAATACCAGTACACTGCTTTGAATTTTTTCTAAATTTGTCAAGTTCTCTGGATCAAGACTAATCAAATATTCTCGTGCCTATTCTCCAGCAAGAAGAAAATGATTAACTGTTATAAATTCAATATAACATTTCCGTATATTTCAAAAATAACTGAATGGGAAAAAGATTTATTAAGGATAACAGAACAGGGGGACCAGAGTGGTGGTATGAAACTAAGGCATCTGTCTTGACAGCGCTAGTTTATGACAAACCACAGTTCAATCCCCGCATCCATCTACAGTCCCCCAAGCCCGGAGCGATTTCTGAGCCATAGCCAGGAGTAACCCCTGAACTTTACCGGACGTGATCCAAAAACAAAACAAAACAAACAAACAAACAAACAAAAAGAATAAGAACAGGGATGGAGTGATAGCATAGCAGTAAGGCATTTGCCTTGCATGTGGCCAACACAGAACAGACCTGGTTCAAATCCCGGCATCCCATATGGTACCTGAGCCTGCTGGGATCGACTTCTGAGCGCAGAGCTAAGAGTAACTCCTGAGCACCTCCAGATGTGACCCAAAAACCAAAAGAGAGAGAGGGGAGAGAGAGAGACAGAGAGACAGAGAGAGAGAGAGAGACAGAGAGACAGAGACAGAGAGACAGAGAGAGACAGAGACAGAGAGACAGAGACAGACAGAGACAGAGAGACAGAACGGGCACCAGGAAGACAGCACAGTGGTAGGGCATTTACCTTGCACACATTTGACTCAGGATGGACAGTGGTTTGAGTCCAGACATCACATATGGTCCCCTGAGCCTGCCCGGGTGACTTCTGAGCAAAGAGCCAGGAGTAACCCCTGAGCACCACTGGGTGTGACCCAAAAAAATGAAGGAAAAAAAAAAGAATAACAGAAGGTCCCTCACCAATGACAATTTGATTAGAAACTGGAAAACTTCCCTCCCCCCCCCAATCTTCCTGGCCTCTTATTTTTTGTTTTGTTTTGTTTTGTTTTGGGGTCACACCTGGCAGCACTCAGGGGTTACTCCTGGCTCTACGCTCAGAAATCGCTCCTGGCAGGCTCTGGGGGACCATATGGGATGCCAGGATTCGAATCACTGTCCTTCTGGATCTAAGACAAATGCCCTACCGCTGTGCTATCTCTCTGGCCCCTGACCTCATATTTTTTAAAGAGCTCTGACCCATTCCACATGAGTCAGTTCTTCAAATGCAACCTATGAATCAATCTTCAATGTCTATCTATGTTTGTGTGTGAGTATGTGGTGGACATCCCTCTGTCTGTCTAATTTATATTGTATATAATGCCTATGCTGTATATAGTCCCTGTTATATATAACCCTTCCTTTTCTCCCTCCTCTGCCTACCACTTTGCCAATCCTCTTCTATCCTCTCACACTTGCACCCGTATCTATTATTTTTCCCTACCTAACCCTCTTTGCCTTCAATTCTTAACTCCTCAAGGACCAGACACTTCCTTCTGCACAGTCAGCTGCCAGCTGGCTCCCATAGCAAAAGGACAGCCAGCCTCCTAGCCTGCCTTGCCTCAGCCCAGGAAGAAGCTGCCACCACTGCTCCTGCTGATTCATTCCATGTGGCCCCTTTTCTCCCACCTCCCTTCACTGGAGAGTGTTGCTTGCTACTGGACTCTGCTCTAGAGAGACCCTCAACTCAAGGACACTACCTGATCTCTGACTTCTTTTTCAGAATTCACAAGACCATGTCACGGGTTAAAACTGTGCTCTAGATTTTAATGCCCCCCCTGAACTATTTCAAAGGACTTAAAGGGATATGTATGTTTTCTTTGTCTATTTCTTTAGATGTATTTTCTTATAGTTCTTAGTGTGTATTTCCTTATCGTGAAGGTAGCTTTCCCCACCCTTTTTTGGATCTGCTTATGAGGAAATTCTAGTAGATAAGTTTCCCTTGGGATCTGAGTTCAGGTTAGAAGCAGATTATAGGGATTGTTTAGCTTGTTATTTTTACTCCCACATGCACCAGTAGTATCATTTGGCATTGTTCCTTTTTGCGTAGGCACATTAAAATAGAAAAATCTTACATATAGAAAGAAGTTCTTATCTAACAGGGATAGGAACTCATAAATTGTATAGTACAGAGTGCCTTTCACCTGAACACACTTGTCATAGTGACCTAAATTAGGTCTCAGTTGATCAAGAACATCGACCATTCAAATCTGAACCTTGGATTCCATCCTGCATGGTTTTTCTGTACCAGCACCAGGAATCAAAATTCCACCGAGTCCTAATACCGCTCTGGCACCAACTTGCTCCAGGGTGGGCTCATATGATACCCTGACAGCTAGAAAACAGCAGCAACATGCTTTTAGGGCAGGTTTCCCTCCATCACTACCTAATGGTGAGATGAACTCAGAAGACACTGTGACACTCCTACTTTGAGATAGAATCTGTGAAAAAAATCAAGATATCTAATTATAGAAGCCTTACTGTGACAACCACAATTGAGGATGACTTTTCCTGGGACTATAAAGAAAGACCTTGGGGTTGGACTATTAGTATGCTCAGAGTCTATAGTTAGTCTTATGATAAGATGCTTCATGGGTAGGGACACCCTGTTTTTTAGGCCAAAAATATTTCTTTTCTAATTTCCCGCAATGTTTGCTGCACCTGTGCAAAAAAAAAAAAAAAAAAACAACAACAACAAAAAAAACAAACCCACCAACGAACCAAACAAATAAACAAAAAACCCTGACACTCTCTCCTTTTTTATTTAATTTAATTGTATCTTCTACATAGGGTCTCCCACCTTTCTCAAAGAACCTTGGGACATTAATTACTTTGTTTTACCTCATATTTCTGTATTTTTTTTTTACAAAATTAAGGGAAAAAAAGAAAAGAGGATAGGGGCCAGGGGCCAAGTGATCTCAGGTGCATTGGTGGAGTTAACAAAGGACAGAACGAAATACTTAAGCCAAAGTCAACAATAGAATCAAGAGACCCAAACTTCAACAATCTAAACTTAAAATGAGACTGTTACACTGGCAGGCCAGGGGGCTAAGGGTGGAGGTGTAGGATGCATGTTGGGAACTTTGGTGGAGGAAGATCAACGCTGGTGTTGGGAACTGTCCTAATTCACTGTCACTTTATGCCTGAAATCCAACTATGAAGGATTTATAATTCACAATGGCTTCAATAAAAATTATTGTATAAAAAGAATAACAGAATGTATAACCTTAGCCCATCGAGTTCGCTCTTCACTAGTTAATGCTGGTATTCCAGGTCCATTAGGTTCACTGTGACACTTCTGGTAGATATATTTCAATTGCCTGATAGGAGATTAAAGAAAGATGATTCAAAAAGAGCAAAGGTATTTTGCTCCTTGTATCATAATAGATAAAAACGTGATGATAATAATGTCCGTAAGTAATGGGATAAAAGGCAAAAAATAGTTGCTTATATTTATATACTTTTATATATTATCCTAAAGAAGAGCTTATGATCTGAACCGTAATTGAATTATTTTTATACTGTTTCAGGTGTGGTATAAGAACATGAACCCATAGCCTCATACATGCAAGATATGCACTCTACTACCAGACCACTTAACCCATCTCATTTTTTAAAGCAATTATGTGAGAATGGGGAGACAGTACAGTGGTTCAGGTTTGATTTCATCACCACCTAACACCCCACAAGCATCATCAGTAAGTGCAGCTCAAGAGGCCCCGTCACTGTTAGGTATGGCCCTAGAGGGCTCCAGCATCACTGGGGTGGCTTATGTACCCAAGCACTACAGAGGCTGAATAGCTTCACATCATTGGGCCCTTCATTGAACTTGTGGTCTGATTGGCTAAGAGTCACTTATGAGGCCCCCAGACTTCCTGAGCACTGCTTGGAAGATACAAAGTGAACAAAACAAATAAACAGAAGGTAATGATGTGGCCTATTTTGGGGGTGGGGGTTGGGTCACACCTGGCAGTGCTGAGGGGAGCTCAGAAATCACTCCTGGCAGGCATGAGGAGAGGGGACCACATGGATGCCAGGATTCAAACCACGGTCTGTCCTGGATAGGCTGCATATAAGGCAAACACCCTACCGCTATGTTATATCTCCGTCCCTAATGTGGCCTATTAACCTCAAAAAATATTGACAAGAACTTAAGTTAAATTAGTACTTTCTAATTCTATGAGCTGTGTCATTAAGCTATTCAGGTATGCCCCTTCTTTCCTGATGTGTGCTTACAAAGCTATAAATTTTCCTCTCAGTAACACTTTTGCTGTGTCCCATAGGTTCTAATAGTTTGTGTCTCCATTATCATTTGTTTTCAGGAAGGTTTTGATTTCCTCTTTGATTTCATCTCAGACCCACTGGTTATTCAGTATTAGGCTGTTTAACTTCCAGGTATTAAATTTTTTCTTCTGTGTCGCTTTGTAGTTCACATATAATTTCAGGGCCTTGTAGTCAGTGAAGGTAGCCTGCAAAATTTCTATCCTCTTGATATTATGGAGGTATGTTTTATGTGCTATCATGTAGTCTATCCTGGAAATTGTCCCATGTACATTAGAGAAGAATATATATCCAGGCTTCTGGAGATGGAGTGTCCTGTATATATCTACTAGGCCTCTTTCTTCCATTTCTCTTTTCAGGTCTAGTATATTCTTGTTGGGTTTCAGCCTGGTTGACCTGTCAAGTGTTGACAATGCCATGTTGAGGTCTCCCACAATTACTGTGCTGTTATTGATACTATTTTTCAGATTTGTCAACAATTTTATTAAATATTTTGCTGGCCCCTCATTCGGTGTATATATGTTTAGGAAAGTGATTTCTTCCTGCTGTACGTATTCCTTGATTAATACAAAATGTCCATCTTTGTCCCTTACAACTTTCCTAAGTATAAAGTTTGCATCATCTCATATTAGTATGGCCACTCCAGCTTTTTTATGGGTGTTGTTTGCTTGGATGATTTTCCTCCAGCCTTTTATTTTGAGTCTAGGTTTGTTCTGACTATTCTGGTACATTTCTTGTAGGCAGCAGAAGGTTGGATTGAGGTTTTGATCCATTTAGCCACTCTGTGTCTCTTAACTGGTGCATTTAGTCCATTGACATTGAGAGAAAGAATTGTCCTGGGAGTTAGTGCCATCTTTATATCGAAGTTGGTGTGTCTGTTGGTCAGTCTTGTCTTAAAGTAGGCCATTCAGTTTTTCTTTTAAGAATGGGTTTGAGTCTGTAAAGTTTCTGAGCTGTATTGTTCCTTCAAACCTGAAAGTGAGTTTTGCTGGGTTCAGTATTCTAGGCGAAGCATTTATTTCATTGAGTTTTGTCACTATGTCCCATCACTGCCTTCTGGCCTTGAGTGTTTCCGGTGACAGGTCTGCAGTAATCTCAAGGATGTTCCCTTGAATGTAATTTCTCTTTTCGATCTTGCTGCTTTCAGAATTCTGTCTCTATCTGTGGGATTCATCATTAACACTAGGATGTGTCTTGGGGTGTTTTTTCTGGGGTCTCTTTTAGTTGGCACTCTTCAGGCATGCAGGATTTGATCACATGTATTCGTTAGCTCTGGTAGTTTCTCTTTAATTATGATCTTGACCATTGATTCTTCGTGGAGATTTTCTTCCTGGGTCTCTGGGACTCCAATGATTCTTAAGTTGTTTCTGTTGAGCTTATCATAGATTTCTATTTTCATCTGTTCCCATTCTTTGAGAAATTTTTCCATTGTTTGATCATTTGCTTTAAGGCTTTTTGCCAATTTCTTCTGCTGTATGGAATTGTTATTCATCTCATCTTCCAGTGTACTAATTCTATCCTCAGTTGCTGTTAACCCGTGGGAAAACTCAACCATGTTTTTCTTCAATTCATCTACTGAGTTTTTCAGACCTGTTATTTGACCTGAAATTTCAGTTTGGAGTTTTCTGATTTCTATCTTCATATTCTCTTGATTCTTATTAGTGTTCTCTTCTATACTTTCTTTGAGTTCTTTGAACATCTTCCATATTGCGACTCTAAACTCCTTATCTGAGAGACTGACTAGTTGGTTGGTCATGTTCAAGTCATCAGAGTTGCCATTGTCATTCTCTATGTCTGGTGCTGGTCTGCGTTGTTTTCCTATTGTCACACTTGTATTGTGGGTTTTTCTACAGCGCTCCTCTGGCTCCTCCCTTTCTGAGCTTGTAAACTCACCTCCAGGGAAGGCTCCAGGGAAGGCGAGCGGTCTGCAGATGAGCCCCACACAGGATGAAATCAGGCCGAAAATGCAGCACAACACAGAAGACAGGCAAATAGAGGTGCTGGGATCTGAGTCCAGCAGAGTTCAGCGGCTTCCCCATTCTGGGCATGTAAACTCACCTCCAGGGAAGGCTCCAGGGAAGGTGCAGATGGGCCACACACAGGATGAAATCAGGCAGAAAATGCAGCACAGCACAGAAGGCAGGCAGACAGGGGTGCTGGCATCTGAGTTCCAGCAGAGTTCAGCGGCTTCCCCTTTCTGGGTGTGTAAACTCACCTCCAGGGGAGGCTCCTGGGAAGGCGCAGATGAACCACACACAGGATGAAATCAGGCCGAAAATCAGGACAAGGATTTTTGACACAGAAATTGTGCCAAAAACCCCTTAACTCAGCTTATACTCGGGTCATACAGGTTATTTGATTTGGTGTGCACACACCGAATCAAATGCATGTAGTCTCCAGTCGTCTTTTGCCATATGCTGGAGGGGACGATGCTTCAGCTCAGTCCACCTGAAGAGGTCGGCAGCTGAACTGAACTGTATGCCACAGAACTGTTTAACCTACAATATTCTGCATTTTGTATGAGATCAACAACAGTGACAATGATATCTGCAAACTCTGATGATGACAATGTCATGTTGATACCCTCACATCAGATACAACTGAAGCTCTGTTTGGACATACAGATGATGAGGAGGAGGAATCCAGTTTTAAAGTATTTTAACTTTTGTGATTTAGCTTGATTATCTGTTAAGCTACAGTTTTCTGCACTTTATTTAAAGTTTTAAAGTTATTGTTGCTAGTTTACAGATTTTCTTTAGCAGTAAGTATTGAAAAACATTTAACCTACTGATTCCTCAATTTCTGTAATTTTTTTGGGTAGTATATATTTTTATTTTTGAAATTTACCAGTGGCTGCTGCATTTTCCACCATGGCTTATACTCAAGTCACTAAGTTTTCCCAGTTTTTAGGGTAAATGGGGTGTCAGCTTATACTTGGGTCAGCTTTTACTCAAAGATATATGGTATTCATGTGTACAATTTCCTATTCCTTAATTATTTCTGTAATACTCATGAAGAAATCATTTAGTTGCTATAAATCCTTCCATTTATTTTATAATATTTTATTATAACACTGTGATTTACCAAGTTGTTTGTAATACAGTTGTTTTGGGCATTCAATGTTCCCACACTAATCTTACCACCAGTCTGACCTTTCCTCCACCAATGTCACCAGATTCCCACCCACCACCCCAGCTTGCCCCCTTGCAGGCACAAACAAATTTACTTCCTATTGTTTGTTTCAACACAAAGGCAAACAAAATTATCAAAACTTCAATCAATAAGCTTCAATTTGTGATAATTGTTATATCTCACAATGGTGCTACTAAGTCATTTTTCTAAAGATCTAATGTGCTGGTTGGGATTAGGTGAGCCTTTCCTTTTATTGTTTAGGCTCACTGAACATGTTGGTCTTCTATGTAACTTTCATATTAGATATCCAAAGCTCCTACTGGAATGAGAGTACTATAAAATTTGGAGGTGTAAATCACACACAGCTGTATCCAGGAGCTATAGACATGAAACAATTGGGTGGCTTGGCAATTTGTTATGGTTCAGTTGTGGAGCTGGGCAGTTTCCGTAGGAGGAAGTTGGGTGTTGCTGTGGGCTGCTATGCTTTCATGTAGAAAAAAAACTAAGCCTGCCTCCATTTTTTCTCAATACTGACACCCCAGTAGGAGTATACCAAATTAGGTGGGAAAGTAACATAGAAACCAACCGGTTTCAATAAACAAAACAACAAAAAAATTCAAATACTAACAGTTTAGTAAACCCTCAAGACAATGACATAATTATCTCACTGTAAGCACAATTTTCATAAGTTTTCTTTTACTGAAATTTTTTCCATAATTCCATTAGTCTTTTAGTTGTAACAGACATAAAATACATTATTTTGTGCATGCCAGGCAGGTATGCTTGAGAGTGGTTGGGAAACTGAAAACAATGGTGGAGGGAATGATGGTGCAGTTGTGGTTGGAATACTGAATACCAGAAACAACTGTATTATGAACAACCATGCAAACCATGGTGCTTAAAATAAGTAAATTTTAAAGATGCATGCAACTACTCCTAAATTTTGGCACCTAGAAAATAAATTTCATGAAGACTATTATAAACATAGAAGACAAAAAAATAAAATTTGAAATGACAAAATATTTTCTAGCATTGGGTTAGAAAACAATATTTCAAACATAATGGAGAAAGTATAATTTTTGTAGAAAAAATTAACTGGACTATATTCATATTATGAACTACTGATTAAAAATGCACATAAGAGAGTGAAAGGATATTATAACATCTTCTCTTTGTATTTCTGCACATAAAAATAATAAAAGCAGAATGTATAGAGAATGCCTTCATAACTTAGAAGTGCCCACTAGTACAACAATTTTGAAAAAATAGGATTTCTCTCCTAAGACTGACTGTATATAGGTATAGATATAGATATCCTACTCTATGACTCAGCAGCTCCTCTACTGGTGCACTCAGAAACACAGTCACATGATAATCAAAAGGCTAGTGCAAGAATTTTCACAGCAGTCTTTTTTAAACTAAGAGTAAGAGTCAAGACATTAGTCCCTTGAAAGCAAAAGCACAGCAATTGGGAAAGCAATATGAGAGGCACGTTTGAGTACTAGAATATTTCTAGGTTGATCTGGGTGGTGATTTTATTGCTAACGTCTACATTTTTGTACATGAATATAAAACTTCATAGAAATAAACCTATATCTAAGTAATTGACAATTAGAGATAAAGAATTTGATCAATTTTATAGTAATATTAAAGAAATATTGTTAATTTTTAGAAGAATTAAATCATTGTGTATATACATATAATATACACTGTACATGTATGTTTTTGAGAGACCTTATAATTTAGAGATACATAATAAAGTATTTATAATGAAAGTACATTATATTTGACAGTGTATATCTTTAAAATAATCCATTAGAACTGAAAGGAGGGCCACAGTAAATTTATTTGAACCAAAACTGTGAGTTTATAATAGGAGTTGATAGTGAAACTAAAGAAAAATTATCATGGTGGTTTCATTTTTGATATATATTTTATAATCTAATTTTCTAAAATACTATATGAAATGTTATATGTATTTTATATGTTCACACTACCTTTTATGTAATATCTATGCAATATTAAATATTTTTTAAATACTAAGGGGCAGGGATATGATACATCTGTGAAGTCCTGGGTTTGATTCCTGGCACTGCCAAAAAGATTTCTTTAAAAACCAGTAATATGTGTATGTAAATTCCAACAGATCTGGAAGGACAGTACACATCAAGCTAGTAAAGATGATCAAATTCTGGTGCAGGAATAAGGAATGGTAATGATTTCTTCTACCTCAAGTAGAATATTTTCCTACAAAAATATTAAAATTGAGCTAAAAGTAAAATAGAGTTTTTAAATCAGTACATATAAAGAAAGGTCTTATTTTTTTAAGCCTACTGTCAATTTATATAAGGCAAGTCTGGGGTTAGAGAGAGAATTAAGGTGTTTGCCTTGCATGCATCACCCCAGCCATCTCCTTAGCACTACAGGGTCCCCTGATCACTACTAAAAATGACTTGAGCAACAGCTGGGAGTAGACCCAAAGCACAGCTTCATAGCCCAAATTCTCCCCACCTCTGAAAAAAAAAGCCAATTATACGTGTTTTTTTGTTTTGTTTTGTTTTGTTTTGTTTTGTTTTGTTTTTGGGTCACACCCAGCAGTGCTCAGGGGTTATTCCTGGCTCCAGGCTCAGAAATTGCTCCTGGCAGGCACAGGGGACCATATGGGGCGCCGGGATTCGAACCGATGACCTCCTGCATGAAAGGCAAACGCCTTACCTCCATGCTATCTCTCCGGCCCCCAATTATACGTTTTTTATATTCAAGCAAAAACTTCTAATCTAATGAGACTCAATAAAAGTACTTTGACAACCTGAGAATTTCTGGTGGGGTGATCAAGCATCCTTCGCAAAGCACATCAAAGAGAAAAACTCGGCCTCGACACAGAATTACAATGTGAGTTGGGGAATGTCCTTCACTCTCTGAAGAAAAAACAAAAAACAACACAAAAGTCAGTTCTTTTAAAATTAAATGAGATAAAGCTTAAAAATTACATTCAAACAAATAAGCATTTCTTTAATATTTTATTTATCCTATTTAATAAATATATCATAGGAACAGAAAACCTTAATAAATGAATAAAATTTTAGTTATTATGATACAAAGGCATCCTCTTAAGATCTGTCCACATGAAGCATGAATACATATATTTTCATTTAAAAATACATGAAATTTCAAATATATGTACATTTTAAAATAATAAAATGCAGGGGCCAAAAAATTAAGGACTCGTGGATTTAAGGGTGTTGTCCTGCACATGAGTTCAACATAATTGTCCCCTGTAAAAAAAAAATCTGGTAAATTCTTCCCTGCCTCACTTATTCTCTGTACCTGTCCCTTCCTGCCTGTTGCTGAAACACACACACACACACACACACACACACACACACACACAATCTAATTGAAAACTTATAAATATCTCAAGTGGGCACTTAGCTACCCTCAGCGGCTACATTTCCACAAAAAGCTTCCTTTTCCTTTTTCTAAAATGACTATTTTAAATGTTCTTCTTTTTCCTCACACCTTCCATCCCAGCTGATGACTGCAGATCTTACTTCATCTAAAAAGGAACAAGTGATACAAGGGCCTTCTCTTTCCTACAAAATTGGCCAACCAAGTTCACATCTAGATCAGTTTCCCCAAACTTGTTTGGTCTATCTTCTTTTCAGGGAAAAAAATTTTACTTAGTGCTTACTAGAAACCTATCTTTAAGCAAACAAACAGAAAGTCTGCTCCCACTGCACCAGATGCTACTACTGCAGCTACTAAATGGTTCTCATGACCCCTTGGAGGAAATACCTCCCACACTTTAGAAATTACTCTCAGTCTTGTTACTTCATCCTCCATTTCTGTTCTTGACTTTCTCAATGACTTTGGCTAATTATGCTCACTCCAGCAAGATTATTTTTCTTCTCTTATAACATTTGTACATATGTGCATGTATTAGTATGTATGTATATCATTTGTAGGCATAATATTCATTTTTTCAGGAAAAAAAACTATGCACATTAACACTTTTATTTCTCAAACATTATTTCAAGTGCTGACATAATTTCTTCAGCTGGTTTTCAGAGACTCCAATTGAGTTCCCTTCCTTAACTACCACTAAGATCATTCTTGCTCATCAAGGAAGCCTCTGTCCTCATAATGTTACTCTCAATTAATTTTGGTTTTGTTTGACCTTTCAGCAACATTACATAAAATATTTTACTTTGTTTTTAGACAACTGTTATCATTGTTTTTCTTCCATGTTTCTTGGTTTATTTTGCCAGTTTTTCTTGACCATAAATACTGTATAAATACCCCATCTTGACCATAAATACTGTATTTTATTCTGCTAAAGTTTAATACAGGGGGATTGTGGAAAGAGCTCAAATGACTGGAATGCAAGTTCTAAGCAAGTCATCTCAGGTTCCATGATAAAGCATAGACCAGAAAGCTGTGACTACAAGAAGAAGAAGGTATGATGATTTTTTTTTTTCAGGTTGACTGTGGAGGAAGGATTTTGGTAGTGATTGTAGTAGGGTAACATACCCTTGAAAAGAAGAGAAACTGTACCTGAAAATACATAGCCATAAAAATCTAGTATTTTTTGTTTGTTTTGTTTCTGAGCCACACTTGGCCTGCTAGTAAACTAACGTTATCTCAAAAGAAAAGTATAGGAAATCCATCCCAACTAATAGATTTCTAACCAATACAATTACCAAAAGAAAGGGTTCATAAAAAGACTTTGATTACTTAATAAGAGTCTTCAAAATACCATATTCCACTGCTTTAGTAACTGCTCTGTGCACATGCATTTATGCTCACATACACGCCCCCACACTTCTCAAATAAAATATCTAATACCCTTAAAAGTACCCTCATTTTCTACGTACCTGTCCTAAAATAATTCTTAACTGAATCTCTAGTTATTCCTGGTATTTTGCAGGTGGCAAACAGCATCCGAAACTGATTCATGTCTAGAGGAGTACTTCCAACTTTGTGAACAGGTACTTTTTCTCTATTAAAATAAAGTAATATGATTTAAAAATCATGAAAAACTTAAAATCCCAATAGACACAACTGTAGAATTCGTGGTCAAATAAATAAAACATCAACATTTGCCATCTAAGTCTTTGGGTAAATCATATAAGTATCCTTACTTTCTTAGTAGTTGCCAATAATTCAAGTTGTGCCAAAGACTTATACTTCCTCTTTCTAACTGAGTGCCTTCCTTTGGAGGCCAATAGTGTTCAATATGGGTCGCAGGACCAGCAAAGTTGACATTCAGTTGTGAAGGAATGCGAACATCCAGGTAGGCAACATTTAGCCACCATTCTTCCAGCTAAAGGAAATTAAGAACATCAGGTTACAGCTTTTCTGTAGAACAGAAAAAAAGAACTTAAAAAAATTTACCATTATCCTTTTTTTTTAATTACTATTTCTTTTAAGAATTTATCTATTTCTGAGCATTTGCCCTGCATGCAGCCTGTAGGACTGTAGGGACTCGGTTCGATTCCTGACATCCCATATGGTCCCCCAGCCTGCAATTTCTGAGTGCAGAGCCAGGAGTGACCCTGAGAGCCTCTGGTTGTGGCCCAGAAACCAATCAATTAGTCAATCAATAAAATAAAAATAAAGTTTTTTTTTAAATAATTTAACTATTTCTGTATGATAGCTAATCTTTTGTACTTTTCCAGGCTATAATGGCCTGGACAAAATGTATAGGTGTTACTTACTGCAACAGGTGTTACTTACTCCAACAGAACTATGTGGAATAGTTGTTAAAATAAAAATTTCTATGCCCATTCTAGAGCTATTGAATCAAAATCACAGGTACCAGAAAATGTGTATTTTAACAAGTTTCCTTTGTAAGTCGTCCACAATACTCAAAGCTCAGTGGGAGAATGATTCTTTTAAATGATGATCACAACAAACAACTGTAAAATTTTAATAATAATAATTTAAGGATGAATGCTCTGTCATTCTTTAAACATCATCAATTTTCCAACTAAATTAATATTAAGTAAATACCCAATTTCTTTTTCCTTTTGCTCTTTCAAGTAATTTCTGATGCAATTTTTCTCCAATCCCATTTTGAAATTTTCGAACAATTTCTTCAGTTTTCTTAAATTCTTCTTCATTTGAAAATGGTTTTACTAAAAGAAAAAAAATGCATTAAGGAATTTGGCATCTAGTAATAGCAATTATTATATAAATAACAATTCCCACTGTGCAGCCCCAGAATATAACTTTTTTTTTTTTTTTTTTTTGGTTTTTGGGCCACACCTGGTGATGCTCTGGCTAGGCACTTAGAAATTGCTCCTGGATTGGGAGACCATATGGAATGCTGGAGGATAGAACCCAGGTCCATACTAGGCTTTCACGGGCAAGGCAGGTGCCTTACCACTTCTTTTTTTTTAATTTTTTTATTTAAACACCTTGATTACATACATGATTGTGTTTGGGTTTCAGTCATGTAAAGAACACCACCCATCACCAGTGCAACATTCCCATCACCAATGTCCCAAGTCTCCCTTCTCCCCACCCGATCCCCGCCTGTACTCTAAACAGGCTCTCCATTTCCCTCATACATTCTCATTATTAGGACAGTTCAAAATGTAGTTATTTCTCTAACTAAACTCATCACTCTTTGTGGTGAGCTTCATGAGGTGAGCTGTAACTTCCAGCTCTTTTCTCTTTTGTGTCTGAAAGTTATTATTGCAAGAATGTCTTTCATTTTTCTTAAAACCTAGACGACTGAGACCATTCTGCGTCTCTCTCTCTCTCTCTCTCTCTCTCTCTCTCTCTCTCTCTCTCTCTCTCTCTCTCTCTGACTTATTTCACTCAGCATAGTAGATTCCATGTACATCCATGTATAGGAAAATTTCATGACTTCATCTCTCCTGACAGCTGCATAATATTGCATTGTGTATATGTACCATAGTTTCTTTAGCCATTCATCTGTTGAAGGGTATCATGTCTGTTTCCAGAGTCTTGCTATGGTAAATAGTGCTGCAATGAATATAGGTGTAAGGAAGGGATTTTTGTACTGTATTTTTGGGTTCCTAAGGTATATTCCTAGGAGTGGTATAGCTGGATCGTATGGGAGCTCGATTTCCAGTTTTTGGAGGAATCTCCATATCGCTTTCCATAAAGGTTGAATTAGACGGCATTCCCACCAGCAGTGGATAAGGGTTCCTTTCTCTCCACATCCCTGCCAACACTGTTTGTTCTCATTCTTTGTGATGTGTGCCAATCTCTGGGGTGTGAGGTGGTACCGCATAGTTGTTTAGATTTGCATCTCCCTGATGATTAAAGATGTGGGCATTTTTTTATGTGTCTTTTGGTCATTTGTATTTTTTCTTTGTCAAAGTGTCTGTCCATTTCTTCTCCCCATTTTTTGATGGGATAAGATGTTTTTTCTTGTAAATTTCTGTCAGTGTCTTGTATATTTTGGAGATTAGCCCCTTGTCTGATGGATATTGGGTGAATAGTTTCTCCCACTCAGTGGGTGGCTCTTGTATCCTGGGCACTATTTCTTTTGAGATGCAGAAGCTTCTCAGTTTAATATATTTCCATCTGTTAATCTCTGCTTTCACTTGCTTGGAGAGTGCAGTTTCCTCTTTGAAGATGCCTTTAGTCTCAATGTCCTGGAGTGTTTTACCTTCCTGCCATGCTATATATCTTATGGTTTCGTGTCTGATATTGAGGTCTTTTATCTATTTGGATTTACCTTTGTACATGATGTTAGCTTGGGGTCTAAGTTCAATTTTTTGCAAGTGGCTAGCCAGTTGTGCAAAGACCACATGTTGAAGAGGCTTTTTTTGCTCCATTTAGGATTTCTTGCTACATTATCAAAAATTAGGTGATTGTATGTCTGGGAACATTCTCTGAGTATTCAAGCCTATTCCACTGATCTGAGGGCCTGTCTTTATTCCAATATCATGCTGTTTTGATAACTATTGCTTTGTAGTACAGTTTAAAGTTGGGGAAAGTAATTCCTCCCATATTCTTTTTCCCAACGATTGCTTTAGCTATTCTAGGGTGTTTATTGTTCCAAATGAATTTCAAAAGTGCCTGATCCACTTCTTTGAAAAATATCATGGGTATCTTTAGAGGGAGCACATTAAATCTGTACAATGCTTTGGGGAGTGTTGCCATTTTGATGATGTTAATCCTGCCAATCCATGAGCAAGGTATGTGCATCCATTTCCGCGTGTCCTCTCTTATTTCTTGCAGCGGAGTTTTATAGTTTTCTTTGTATAGGTCCTTCACATTTTTAGTCAAGTTGATTCCAAGATATTTGAGTTTGTGTGGCACTATTGTGAATGGGGTTGTTTTCTTAATTTCTTCTTTATTACTATTGGTGTATAAAAAGGACATTGATTTTTGTGTGTTAATTTTGCAGCCTGCCACCTTTCTATATGAGTCTATTGTTTCTAGAAGCTTTTTCGTAGAGACTTTAGGGTTTTCTAGGTAGAGTATCATGTCATCTACAAACAGCGAGAGCTTAACTTCTTCCTTTCCTATATGGATTCCCTTGATATCTTTTTCTTGCCTAATCGCTATAGCAAGTACATCCAGTGCTATGTTTAATAGGAGTGGTGAGAGAGGAGAGCCTTGTCTTGTGCCAGAATTTAGAGGAAAAGCTTTCAGTTTTTCTCCATTGAGGACAATATTTCCCTCTGGCTTGTGGTAGATGGCCTTAACTATATTGAGAAAGGTTCCTTCCGTTCCCATCTTGCTGAGAGTTTTGATCAAGAATGGGTGTTGGACCTTATCAAATGCTTTCTCTGTGTCTATTGATATGGTCATGTGATTTCTATTTTTCTTGTTGTTAATGTTGTGTATTATGTTGATAGATTTATGAATGTTAAACCATCCTTGCATTCCTGGGGTGAAAGCTACTTGATCGTAGTGGATGATCTTCTTAATGAGGCATTGAATCCTATTTGCCAGGATTTTGTTGAGGATCTTTGCATCTGTATTCATCAGCGATATTGGTCTGTAATTTTCTTTTTTTGTAGCATCTCTGTCTGGTTTAGGTATCAAGGTGATGTTGGCTTCATTAAAACTATTTGGAAGTATTTCTGTTTTTTCAATTTCATGAAAGAATCTTGCCAGAATTGGTAGAAGTTCCTCTTGAAAGGTTTGAAAGAATTCATTAGTAAATCCATCTGGGCCTGGACTTTTGTTTTGGGGCAGACATTTGATTACTGTCTTAATTTCCTCAGTAGTGACGGGTGTGTTTAGATATGCTACATCCTCTTCATTCAACCGCGGAAGATTATAAGCGTCCAAAAATTTATCCATTTCTTTCAGGTTTTCATTTTTAGTGGCATAGAGTTTCGCAAAGTAGTTTCTGATTACCCTTTAAATCTCTGTCATATCAGTAGTGATCTCTTTTTCATTCCTAATATGAGTTATCAAGTTTCTCTCTCTCTCTTTCTTTGTTAGTTTTCACAGTGGTCTATCAATCTTGTTTATTTTTTCAAAGAACCAACTTCTGCTTTCGTTGATCTTTTGGATTGCTTTTCGGGTTTCCACTTTATGATTTCTGCTCTCAGCTTTGTTATTTGTTTCTGTCTCCCTATTTTTTGAGTCCTTTTTTTTTTAGTACTTTCTAATTCTATGAGCTGCTTCATTAAGCTATTCAGGTATGCCCCTTCTTCTTTCCTGATGTGTGCTTGCAAAGCTATAAATTTTCCTCTAAGTACTGCTTTTGCTGTGTCCCATAGGTTCTGATAGTTTGTGTCTCCATTGTCATTTGTTTCTAAGAAGGTTTTTATTTCCTCTTTTATTTCATCTCGGACCCACTGGTTATTCAGTATTAGGCTGTTTAACTTCCAGGTATTAAAGTTTTTCTTCTGTGTCCCTTTGTAGTTCACATATAATTTCAGGGTCTTGTAGTCAGCGAAGGTAGCCTGCACAATTTCTATCCTCTTGATATTATGGAGGTATGTTTTGTGTGCTAGCATGTAGTCTATCCTGGAGAATGTCCCATGTACATTAGAGAAGAATGTGTCCAGGTTTCTGGGGGTGGAGTGTCCTGTATATATCTACTAGGCCTTTTTCCTCCATTTCTCTTTTCAGGTCTAGTATATTCTTGTTGGGTTTCAGTCTGGTTGACCTGTCAAGTGTTGACAATGCCATGTTGAGGTCTCCCACAATTACTGTGCTGTTATTGATACTATTTTTCAGATTTGTCAACAATTTTATTAAATATTTTGCTGGCCCCTCATTCGATGTATATATGTTTAGGAGAGTGATTTCTTCCTGCTGTATGTATCCCTTTATTAATACAAAATGTCCATCTTTGTCCCTTACAACTTTCCTAAGTATAAAGTTTGCATCATCTGATATTAGTATGGCCACTCCAGCTTTTTTATGGGTGTTGTTTGCTTGGATGATTTTCCTCTAGCCTTTTATTTTGAGTCTATTTTTGTTCTGAATTGTCCTGGGAGTCAGTGCCGTCTTTATATCGAAGTTTGGTGTGTCTGCTGGTCAGTCTTGTCTTAAAGTAGGCCATTCAGTTTTTCTTCTTCTTCTTCTTTTTTTTTTTTTTTGGTTTTTGGGCCACACCCGGCAGTGCTCAGGTGTTACTCCTGGCTGTCTGCTTAGAAATAGCTCCTGGCAGGCACGGGGAACCATATGGGACACCGGGATTCGAACCAACCACCTTTGGTCCTGGATTGGCTGCTTGCAAGGCAAACACCACTGTGCTATCTCTCCGGGCCCTCTGTTTTTCTTTTAAGAATGGGTTTGAGTCTGTAAAGTTTCTGAGCTGTTGTTTGTCTGTGAAACCATGTATTGTTCCTTCAAACCTGAAAGTGAGTTTTGCTGGGTGCAGTATTCTAGGGAAGCATTTATTTCATTGAGTTTTGTCACTATGTTCCACCACTGCCTTCTGGCCTTGAGTGTTTCCGGTGACAGGTCTGCAGTAAATCTCAAGGATGTTCCCTTGAATGTAATTTCTCTTTTTGATCTTGCTGCTTTCAGAATTCTGTCTCTATCTGTGGGATTCGTCATTGTGACTAGGATGTATCTTGAGGTGTTTTTTTCTGGGGTCTCTTTTAGTTGGCACTCTTTGGGCATGCAGGATTTGATCACATGTGTTCTTTAGCTTTGGTAGTTTCTCTTTAATGATGTTCTTGACCGTTGATTCTTCCTGGAGATTTTCTTCCTGGGTCTCTGGGACTCCAATGATTCTTAAGTTGTTTCTGTTGAGCTTATTATAGATTTCTATTTTCATCTGTTCCCATTCTTTGAGTAATTTTTCCATTGTTTGATCATTTGCTTTAAGGCTTTTTGCCAATTTCTTCTGCTGTATGGAATTGTTATTCATCTCATCTTCCAGTGTACTAATTCTATCCTCAGCTGCTGTTAACCCATGGGAAAGCTCAACCATGTTTTTCTTCAATTCATCTACTGAGTTTTCTGAGTTTTCTGATTTCTATCTTCATATTCTCTTGATTCTTATTAGTGTTCTCTTCTATACTTTCTTTGAGTTCTTTGAACATCTTCCATATTGCGACTCTAAACTCCTTATCTGAGAGACTGACTAGTTGGTTGGTCATGTTCAAGTCATCTGAGTTGCCATCGTCCTTCTCTATGTCTGGCACTGGCCTGCGTTGTTTCCCCATTGTCACACTTGTATTGTTGGTTTTTCTACATATTGTGGTTGTATTCATTGGCTAAATGATGTGCACAGCCGGGAAGCGGAACAGAGCGGCCATGCTCCTCTGGCTCCACCCTTTCTGGGCTTGTAAACTCACCTCCAGGGAAGGCTCCAGGGAAGGCGAGTGGTCCGCAGATGAACCCCACACAGGATGAAATCAGGCCGAAAATGGAGCATAGCACAGAAGACAGGCAGATAGGGGTGCTGGCATCTGAGTTCCAGCAGAGTTCAGCGGCTTCCCCTTTCTGGGCTTGTAAAGTCAGCCATTTCTTACTCACTCACTCGCTCGCTGGGGGTTCGCTTCCCAGGGCTCTGAGGAGTGCTTCAAGAATTCAGAAAAGACAGAGAAG
Source organism: Suncus etruscus (assembly GCF_024139225.1). Classification (NCBI taxonomy): domain Eukaryota; kingdom Metazoa; phylum Chordata; class Mammalia; order Eulipotyphla; family Soricidae; genus Suncus; species Suncus etruscus. The sequence continues at coordinate 101,948,028 of NC_064848.1, forward strand.
CACAGAACAGGGCTCCCTTCAGGTCTTTAGTTTCCTTGGAAGAAGCACAGCTGGGCGGAGACTGCAGGTAGACCAATCAGCACTCCATCTAGCAATCCCCACAGTCAGCCATTTCTAGCCTTACCGCTTTTACCACCGCTCCGGCCTGCAGAATATAACTTTTTAAACTAAAAGATCCTCTCAAGTGTTTAGAAAAAAGATAATAAAAAAAACCCTACATCAAGGACATCATGGAGAAATTCAGAACGTTGGGATGAAGAGAAAGGTTTCCAAACCAAATGAAAACGAGCACGTCATAAAGTATCAAACCACAGACTTAAAGAGAAGCAAAGGAGGGTCTTCAAACTCTTAAGACAGTGGTTATTAGAAGGGGAGAAAAAAAAATAAGGGAACAGGGAATGGTGGTGGTGGTGGTGTAAATCAGGGAAAAGGGAACATATTGATTTTTCAAAAAAGTACACCTGAAGTTTATGATGATTCTTCCATTTAAAGATAACTTTTAAGTTTCCAAACCAAATTCTCTATGCAGTTAATCAATTATAAGAGAACAGAATAACAACATTTTTAGGTCTTGCACCCAGACCTTTTTTATCTTCAATACATCCTTTCTCAAGTACCTTCTGAAGATGTACTGAACCAATGTAAAGAAAGAGAAAAAAAAAAACCTGCAGAATTACCGACCAAAGCCAAAGATATCGTAATAAACAAATGGCAGTTTAAATTCAAGTATAGGAATCAAAATGATAGCATATGCATTGCATTCAGGAGTTCAGCGTTTGATCTTGAGTACCAATTATAGTCTCCTGAGCACCACTGGGAGCAACTATTGAACACAAAACAGGGACTCGCTACTAAGGATCACCAGGTAAGTTCCTCCAAAACCAGAAATAAATAAGTAAGTAAATTCTAGAATAAACAAAGCAAGAAACAAATGAAAACATTTAAAACTCTAGGAATGTTGTGGGGGAAGAGGAATACTATTTATTCTTAGTCTGTCAGTGTTGTTACTTTTCCAACATGAAAAATAACACAGGCGAAAAAGGAAAAAAATGTTTTAGAGCACTTTAAGTATTTTAAAGATCACAAGTTAAGAAGATGAGGCAGTTATTTTCTAAAATTGTCATAGTTTCCTAAGTTGCTAACATATTTGTGCTAAGTTTCAAAACATACCAGATTCAAGGTATTTCTTTAATGATTCTTCCAGTGAAGGAACAGGCAGGGGTGGAAGAGAATCTTGGTACTGAAATGTTCGTTCTTCAGTTGATTTTGCCAAATGGTTTTCCATGATGTAATCACGACAGAAAAACTAAAAAAAAAAAAAAAATCCTCACAATTTCTAGTTCATATTTTATTTAAAACTGCAGTTTACTACATTAATATTTAGTGATCACAATATATCTAGGTGTTGGTCCCAATTCTTTATTTCCAGGGCAAGAAGTGTGAAGGTTTTTGTTGATGATGATTTGTTTTAGTTTTTAGGTCACAACAAGCAGTGCTCAGAACTTACTCTTAGGTCTGTACTCAAGAGATCACACTCTTGAGTGAGGGACTTGTGGTGCCAAGGATCGAACCTGGGTTGTCTCAGTGCAGCAAGTGCCTTACTGCTGTACTATCTCTTCAGTCCCAGAATCTAACTCAGGGTCTCATACATGCAAAATATGCACTGTACCACTAACCTGCATTTCAAGACTTAGTCCTAATTCTAGTGAATTTAAATATATATACTAGTAAAAGAAAACTTTTTTAAAAATACCCCACAAGCAATATTAAACATTTTCCACAAATGTTTTAAATTTCAGAGCAATCAAACTCAAAATGTAAATGAGATATACACATGTGAAATAAAAAATAAAATGTCTCAAATAACTTTTGAAGAATTAAGAGATACAGTACAGTGGGTAAGGTGCTTGCTTTCCCTCGGACTTACTGGGTTAAATCTCTGGCACTCCAGATGGCTCCCCAAGCTCTGCCAGGAGTAATCCCTAAGGAGAAAGACAAGAGTAAGTCCTGAGCAGTGCCAGGGGTGATCCAAAAATAAACAAAAATGTCTTTATAAATTATCTTAAATTATATATCAAAAAACTTGAGAAATAAGAAACACTGTCTTGTATTTCAGATGTTTTTAAAATAACAGAAATGTAAAATAGTGTCCCTAAAACATTCTTATATACTTTATTGATATAGCTATATCAATAAAAAATGAGTAAAGTCAATCAACCTATTTTATAGTTTAAAAAATAAAGTATTATCTAAAACCAGTGTCCTGAAGAGGCTGTTTTCACCAATAAAATGTAATAACAATCCCCTTCTTCACTGAATAATTACTTGTAACTATATATAGTCACATAGTGGTACCTTCTTAGTGATATGAGTCACCTCAAAGCAGTGCCCATATATTGGCTATGTCATTTCATCTCACCCAATTACACCCAATATCACCCCCTCATTGGCTAATGAGGTAACATGAGCTACAAAGTTACTTTAGATGAATTTATGAAACACGTATAGAATGGGAGTCAGCATCTTCCTACCTTTCTCTCTTCCCTTTTATACTTTTTGATTTTGTTTTTGGGACACACTGGCATCCCTCAGGTCTGACTCCTGAATCTGCTCAGGTATCATTCCTCATATGGGGTGTCAGGACAAGACAACTGTCATACCTGCTGTTCTGCTCTGATTCCTGAAATTTTCATTAACTTACTTTATTCGTGTCATTCTATTTTTTTATATTTTGGGTTAGGGTAGAAAATCACAAATATAAAGATACATCAAAAATGAGGCTTGGGGCTGGAGCAGTGGCACAAGTGGTAGGGCATTTACCTTGCACGTGCTGACCTAGGACAGACTGCGGTTCGATCCCCTGGCATCCCATATGGTCCCCCAAGCCAGGAACTATTTCTGAGCACATAGCCAGGAGTAACTCCTGAGCGTCATCGAGTTTGGCCCAAAAACCCCCCAAAATAAATGAGGTTTAAGAAAGATTTCATAATCCCTCACTTTGTTCACATCGAATGACTTTTTGGCTGTACATCTTTGTCTACAAACATATTTTTGGATCCAAGGAAAATATAGACAGATATGGAGCCAAATAGCAAACCTGGCAACTACTTTAGTGAACTTCCACTAAATATCTGTAAAGAGAATACGATCATCCAAATTTTAGGATTTTTTTCCTAACACCTACAAAATAAAGCATGTTTTAAAGTAAAAAAAAAAAAGTAGACAGCTATTTTATGATATGTAAAATATTTTTCCTTTTTTTCAATTCAAGAGAGATTTAATTTAAAGGGATAGAAAGAAATGAGAAGAAAGTTTGGTATTGAAGGGTTCTCAAGCAGGATTCCTACAAGGCAGAACTTCAAGAATCCATATCTCAAATCCTCAGAATATGTGACTAAAAGACGATCACTTCAGTGATTGGATTGGTGTTTTCTTATGTAACACAAGTCAGTTTAAAAATAGATTATCAAGTAGTTACTAATCGTGAGCCTTTAGAAAGAGAATACTTTTTCTAGTTTATGGCAGAAGATTTGTTAGAAAGACTAGAAGGGCTGGAGGTGTTACTTGGCACTGAAGATGCTGTGTTCTCAGAAAACTGAAAAGGTTTCTGCTGCTGACTGTTGAGAAGGAAATGCAGCCCTTCCTGCTATCGCTGTACCAAACTGAATTCTGCCCAGAACTGCAACCAGCCTGGAAATCGATTCAACCTGGAAGTCTTTAAAAAAAATCTCAAAGCTATAGAAAACTTCGTTTCATGTTTTGTAAGATCATAAGCAGAGTACCCTGGCAAATCTATCAGGACCTCAGACTGCTAAAAAAACTGTGAGAAAACAAGTGAGTCTTTTCCAACTGTTAAGTTTATGACAAATTGTTGTGAAGAAAGGAAATTAATGAATACATATAGAAAAGAGCTTATTCTCTCTATAACTCCTGCCAATTTAAAGTTGCAGATATGACTAGGTTGAAAAATTTCGTTCATGCCAGACTTACCTCACCAAGAAGTACAAATTAAAAATATGAACTATCAGACTCTTTAATGGAGAATATTGCTTTGGATTTTTAGTCACAAAGTTTAAATTCAATTAGAGCATTCCAATAACCTTTATTAGCATCCAGAAGAAAATGGTTCTGGATTCTATTACAGTGGGCTTACATACAGGAGAGGGGCAGTAAAAAGCAAACTCCAACGTGGAAAAGAGAAACCAGGAGCAATAGGTTACAAAACAGAAAGACCGTGAATTATTTTAGCACTACCAAATAGCCTATTTCAACAATTCTGCACAAGGTTTATAAACTAGCCTGGTGAATGTGGAAAGGAGGAAGGAAGCAAGGAACAAACTGTAAAAACTGCAGAGTGAAAAATGAACAAAAACCAGTGAGAGAATTTGAAAGCAGGAAAAAAAAAAAAACAAAAAACAAACTCAGGGTTGGGAGGCCTCGAAGAGACTCAAACATTCAGACATCACAGCGAACTCACGCGGAAAGTTCATCGAGAGAGCTGGATACAAAATGCGAAACAAAATGCCTAGCAGGCTACTCCATCCCAGGAGGACCACTGCACAGAATGGACCGCCCGGCGCAAGGGTATCCGCCTCTAGCGCCCAGCTCGAAGGCGAAAAGGAGCTCAAGTGTCAAGACTGCAAGCGAGAGAGAGAGCGAGAAGACCGCGGCGATGCGATGCCACCAAAGCACCAGCCAGCCAGTCCCGGGGCCACAACTCCGCTCGCACCCAGTGTGCAAAATCCAGCCCAGCGCCACTCAGGACCAGCCCACCGCTCCAAACTCGGTGAGATCCCCGCAGGCTTGAGGCCTGAGAACACCAGTGAATTCGGCCCTAGAAGCCTCAACGTTCCCCCACCCCGCAGTCGGAGGGTGAGGGGAGGGAGGGAGCGAGCGAGGGAGCCAGCTCGCCCAGGGTCGTCCCGGGAGTCCTCACCGCCGGCGCTTGGACGACTCCGCGACAGCTGACTGACAAGCCCGCCAGCTTCCTCCCACCGCCGGGGCGCGAGAATTGGACCAAAAGCTGGCAGCGGCCCACCCCCGGGGTCACGAGGATCCTGCGATTGGACAAAGAGCCGCGAGGGTCCCGCCTCCGTAGCCCACGAGGACTCGCGATTGGACTAGAGGCCACTAGGTCCCGCCCCCTTTTCATTACGCCTCGCACTGATGGGCCTGCGGTCCGGCGGAACTCCAGCTTCCCTTGCTTTAGCTTTCTTAGCCCGAAGAGCCATTGTTTGGCGCCGGCTTTGGCGAACCTCCAGCACGGAGGCGACTGACCCGTCCAAAACAAGACGAGGCGGCAGTTAAGTGCTGCGTTGTTAACCTCTCTCTCAGGCTTACCACACAAGCAGGGCCTTGCTTGGCGCGGAGCCTCTCCCACGAAGTACAGAGTCGCTTTCAGACTGAGATTAGATCCACTTTGCATGACTAAGCCTGTTTTTCTTCTAACACCAGCACAGGTTTGCGTAAGTTTACCTGCCGCCCCTCCCACTTCTCGCTTCCTTCTGCGAGGAAGACTTGACACCAACACCTTACAAAGGGATCAGATGTTTACCCCTGTATCTTGGAGAGAGGACTGAAGCCGTACCGGTAGCTACTCTGGCTTGTCTTTTGCTTTTCCGGAGACCGAAATTAGTGAAGAGAAAGAAATTGGCTTCAGCTCTCAGCTACTACGGCGTGACCTTGCCCGCCCTGCTACCTTAGTCATCTTGCCCTCCAAGTTCCTTGAAGTCCCAAGTTCTTTTGCAAGTCTGGGGTTGATCTTAAAGCTCTTAATGCATTAGAAAGTGGTAATCAGTATTGGAATTAGGTACGTGAGAAATCCTTATTCGCAGTATTGTAAAACACGGAATCTCAGACAATAAAAAACAAAACAAACAAAAACCAAAAATGGGTAACCAGAATGGAGTTAGGGCAATGAATGAAGCTCTCTAAAGGAACCACAGAATCAAATTAAACCATGGTTTATTAGACTCACAGGTTAACCTATTTTCACTTATATCCTCAAATAAAATACATATATATATTTATTTTTAATAGTTTTGTTTTTAGGGTCTTGAGGG